>NW_024871321.1:437500-697542 GCF_019054845.1 Dipodomys spectabilis | reverse complement strand
CCCCTGCCCTCCCCTCCCCTCCCCTCCCCTCCCCTCCCCTCCTCCCCTCTCTCCTCCTCCCCTCTCCTTCTCTTTGAGCATGCCTCCTCTCCCCCTATAAACGCTTTTCTGCCTAAACCCCATGGCGGACTCCTTTCTGCGAACCTTACCCGCGCCTGGCAGGGGCTGCAGGTGCGAGCTCTGGCGTGGGCTCACAGTTGCACGGGCGTGTGGGGGTCCCGCTGACATTTCCACACCTGGAAACAGTATTTCCCGGTCCATTCTCTGACCCCAACCCCCTTTTCCAAACAACCTCAGAAGGGTCTTCACGCCCGCATTAAGCCTGTCGTCTGTCTCCTTCTGCTTTCTTCCCTGCCTTCCCCAACTGCACCTCAGCCACCATAGGACCTTAGAAGATGGCCAGCCGGCTGCCCCCACAAGAATCTCCTGGGTAGATCTGGGCCCGGCGTCCTGCAGACCCAGGGACAGCCAGAGAGGGCACTGCTGAGCAGGCCGGAATTCCCTCCGCCCAGAGACCAGCAAAGGCCGCAAGGGTTCTCACAGTACTGGTTGTCTGCCTTAGTCCCCTCCAAGGAGGAAGGAAGGAGCAGCGGCAACAGGGCCAACCCAGTGACGGGTCCCCAGCTTGCACCAACAAGGCGGCGATGGCCTTGGAAGGGGTTCACGGGGCTTGGCTGCCCGGCCACCCCTCGCCAGGCTCTGCAGCCCAGGCTGACCCTGGACTGCAGACTCCTTTCTGCCTGCTGGTCCTGAAACAGAGGAAAGCGAGTCCCTTGACTGGTGCCTCGGTTTCCCCCTGTCAATAGCTGATAGTGTTGGGCTCCATCCCAGCCAGGCCCAGTTCTGGCCTTTCCCAGGGAGGTAGGGGGAGCAGGTGGGGGGCTGGAGCTGGCCACACACACACAGACACACAGACACACACACAGACACACATGCACACACAGATACACACAGATACACACATATAGATACACATACACACATACAGACACACACACACACACACACAACAGACACGCACACAGATACACACAGACACACATGCACACACAGATACACACATATAGATACACATACACACATACACACACAGACACACACACACACACACAACAGACACGCACACAGATACACACAGACACACATGCACACACAGATACACACATATAGATACACATACACACATACACACACAGACACACACACACACACAACAGACACGCACACAGATACACACAGACACACATGCACACACAGATACACACATATAGATACACATACACACATACACACACAGACACACACACACACACAACAGACACACACAGATACACACAGACACACATGCACACACAGATACACACATATAGATACACATACACACATACACACACAGACACACAGACACACACACAGACACACATGCACACACAGATACACACATAGATACACATACACACATACACACACACAGACACACACACACAACAGACACGCACACAGATACACACAGACACACATGCACACACAGATACACACATATAGATACACATACACACATACAGACACACACAGACACTCGTGCACACACACAGAGACACACACAAGAGACACAGACACACACACACACACTCAGGGCAGGAGAGCCTGCACCTTTAAGACAAGAAGGCCGCCCTCTTCCCTAAACACAGGCTGGCCTTGTTCTTCCTGGTGCTGGCTGAGCGATAAAAAACGCGAAATGTCATTTCCTGTCTCCGCGGTTAACCGCTAGTTGCTGGATCCGAGACTTACCAGAAGCACTGAACTCCAGGAAAAAAAAAGCCTGCAGTTTCCACCAACTTCCTCGTGCACTGTGGGAGCTGCTTGACCTCTGTGTGCAGGAGGGGGGGGCTGTGGACACAGGAGGGGGAGGGGGCTGTGGACACAGGAGGGGCTGTGAACACGGGGCGGGGGAGGGGGGGCTGTGGATATTGGGGGAGGGGCTGTGGGCACTGGGGGAGGGCTGTGGACACTGAGGGAGGGGCTGTGGACACTGGGGGGAGGGGCTGTGGACACTGGGGGGAGGGGCTGTGGACACTGAGGGAGGGGCTGTGGACACTGGGGGGAGGGGCTGTGGACACTGGGGGAGGGGCTGTGGGCACTGGGGGAGGGGCTGTGGGCACTGGGGGAGGGGCTGTGGACACTGAGGGAGGGGCTGTGGACACTGGGGGGAGGGGCTGTGGACACTGGGGGGAGGGGCTGTGGACACTGAGGGAGGGGCTGTGGACACTGGGGGGAGGGGCTGTGGACACTGAGGGAGGGGCTGTGGGCACTGGGGGGAGGGGCTGTGGGCACTGGGGGAGGGGCTGTGGGCACTGGGGGAGGGGCTGTGGGCACTGGGGGGAGGGGCTGTGGGCATGGGGGGAGGGCTGTGGGCATGGGGGGGAGGGGGCTGTGGGCATGGGGGGAGGGCTGTGGGCACTGTATGGGCAGGGACTGTGCACCCAGGATGGGGGGGATTGGGGGGGTGCTGAGGGAATCTGAGGAATGATGAACAGATGCTTTTGCAAACTTCTTCCAGGAAGCAAGGGAGGTGCGGTGACCTGCGGGTGCCTGAGTCCGGGTGTGTGTCCGTGTGTCCTGTGTCTGTGTGTCCCGTGTCCGTGTGTCTCGTGTCCATGTGTCCCGTATCCGTGTATCCCATGTCCGTGTGTCCTGTGTCCATGTGTCATGTCCGTGTGTCCCATGTCTGTTATCCCATGTCTGTGTGTCCGGTGTCCATGTGTGCCATGTCCGTGTGTCCCGTGTCTGTGTGTCCGGTGTCTGTGTCTGTTCCCGCAAAGGCAGGTCTGCAAACCTCAGGACAGTGGCGCAGACACGGTGCTGTGGCCCTGGCCCTGGCTCTTTGATGGCGGGTGTGTCCTGCAGAGTCCTGTCCCCCCTCCCCAGCAGCCATCCCCATCTCCTTCATCCAGGAAGGAGGGCGGTGGGGGCGGGGGAGGGGCACAGCGGCGGGACCCAGCCTGGCTTGGCCTCCCCGGGCAGGGCAGCTGCCCTGCATGCATGGTGTGTGCCCACGGTGGCCTTCCTGGGGCTGGCACGTGCAGGGCCGTGGTGTCCTGGGCGGTGGTGTGGTGCAGCAGGTGCAGCTCCCCCGGCCCCAAGGGGTTAAGTCGTTTCCATTGCGGAGACAAAAATACCTGGGAAGGCGGGGGGGGGGGGGGGGGGGGGAGGTGGGGACTGGCGGGGGGGGGGGGGGTGATGTGGGGGCGACGTGGCAGCGGGGACCGCGGCTCAGTCAGGTCTTGGTGGTGTGGCGTGGGGGGAACCTGGCTGAACTGGGAGCAGGCGGGCCCCAGGCTAGACCCCGCCCTCCAGCAGAGAATGCGGGCACTGCCCCCCCTGCCCCCCCACCTCTGTGGCCCTGCAGTCCCACCACGGTAACAGGGGCAGCCTGGGAGCGGAGCCGGGCCTCAGTCGCTTGCCCCCAGCTGGTTCCATGACACCTACAAACCAGGAGGGGGGCTTATTCAACACCTTGGCCCCAGAGAGGAGGGCTGGGGTCTCTGGGAGCACGCAGGCTTCTGCGAATGAGCCACACAGGGTGGGGAGGGGGGAGACTTTGTAAACCCCAAGGAAGATCTATGAGCCGGGCGGCTATTTGGGGGGCTGGAATTGAGGGGATGGTGGTGGGAGGCCAGCCTAGATCTCCACGGCCAGCCTCCATCTCAGGCAGTGCAGCCGAGCACCGAGCTGTGAGCTGGCCCTGGCTGTGCTGGGGTCATCTGAGTCCAGGCCTGTCCCAGCCTGGGTCCAAGACCCTGCCGGACGAGAAACAAACAAAGAGCTGGGGATGTGACTCATGTGGCCCAGCACCTGCCTGGTAAGTCCAAGGTCCTGAGTTCAAACCTCCACACTTCTCTCTAGTGGCTCCTGCCTGTCATCCCAGCCACTCAGGAGGCTGAGATCTGAGGATTGCAGACTTTCCGGACAGGAAAGTCTGTGAAACTCTGATCTCCAAGGAACCACCAGAAAACCAGAAGTGGAGCTGTGGTTCAACATGGTACAGAGCCAGCCTTGCGCACAAAGAGCTCAGGGACAGCACCCAGGCCCTGAGTTCAAGCCCCAGGACCAACATAGGCAAAAGCAGGTAAGATTTTAAGAGCCTGCAGGAGGCCACGCACACACAAGCTACTACAGCACAAATCATGAGCAGCCCAGAGCGCCTCCGGGTTCCCTCAGCCCCGGGAAATGAGGACATTCTTTCTGTTCTAAACCGTTGGCTCGGAATTCCTCACCCAACAGAAACACCCCGAAAGACGGAGGCCGGTGACCACAGACCAGGTAAACAAGGGCCAAGCGAGCTTGCCACCAACCCCAAGCAGCTCCTTGGGCCAATGGAAAATGGGGTTTGATAGAAGCATCTAGAATGACATTTGATATAAACAGTCCCATCCATGCTACACAAGAGGGTGGCAGACATACCAGCTGTGTAGACATGAGACACTGTTTCTGCTGTAATTATTCCAAGTGACTGGGTTTCACTTGAAAATGTGTGTGTGTGTGTGTACCAGTCCTGGAACTTGAACTCAGGGCCTGGGCATTGTCACTGAGCAATTTAGCTTGAGGCTGGTGCTCTACCACTTGAACCACAGCTCCACCTCTGGTTTTCATTGGAGATCAGAATCTCATGGACTTTCCTTACCCAGCTGGCTTTGAACCCCGATCCTTAGATCTCAACCTCCAGAGTTGCTGGGATGACAGACACTATTTTTACAGTAATACCAGACAGGTGTGCATCTGGATTTAGGATGTGCATCTGGATTTATGATGTGCGTGGCACACAGCAACCACATGGATGGAGGACAGATAACCCGAGGGACGTCGTGCCGGGCTTTGTGTCGCGCGCCACCGTTTATAATTCAAGGCACGGGTGACGGGCTCGGGGACAGACGCTCAGGAGCTGTGGGCATGAAACACCGTGGCAGGAAAGATAGAAAGGAACTCTCTGGAGAAGCAGAGGGAAGCCGAGCGGAGTAGCTCCCATCTGTAACCCTGGCGGCCCGCCAAGGGGCAGATAAATCCTTGAGACTCTCATCTGCATCATTTATTTTATTTGGTTTCATTTGTTGCCCCCACCCCCTTTTGGTTGAATTAGGCAAAGTCCTGCCAGTTCACTGTTGTGTGTGTGTGTGGCGCCACCCAGTGGCCAGGTGTGTCACCGCGGCTCTACCAGTGGCTCCTGGGTGCATGGGTTAACAGGCCCCGGCCCTGCTCCAAGGAGTCTCAGCCACTTGGGTTTGGTTCGGTGGCAGAGCATTTCTGTCCATCCACCGGCATCTGTCCGTCTACCAGCGCCACACATAGCCAGACAGGCGGCCCTTCACGCTCTTGTATGTGGGGTTTTTTTTTCCTCTGAAATCTTCTCAACCCCATGTTGAACAAAGGCAGCGACCATTTGTTTAATCCTGGAAAGCACCTTCTCCCAGGTCAGGGTCACCAGGTTTCTGTCTACAGGGGACGTGAGAGGCTCTTCGACGGGGTGAAGTCCCAGGTTCGAGTTCCCACACAACTCCCTGTTGGAGAATATGGGTGCAGGTGGGGGACAGAAGGGATGATCGAAGGAACCGCCAGACTCTTGTTACTCTAGAGGAGGGCCCATTGCCTGTGTCCCCAGCAAGGCTTGAACCGAGGCCCAACTTTATTTCTACCCCGCCCTCCTCAGCCTAAATACCCAACACAAGTCTAATTTCTCAATTACAGATTAACTTTGTTTTTTTGTGCTGGCACTGGGATTTGAACTCGGGGCAGCAAGCTCTTGTTTTGTTTTGTTTTGTTTTTCCCCTTGAGGCCGGCGCTCTACCACGTTGAGCCACAGCTCCACTTCTGGTTTTCTGGTGGTTCACGGGAGATGAGTTTCACAGACTCTCCTGCCCTGGCTGGCTTCAAACTGGGATCCTCAGCTCTCGGCCTCCCAAGAGGCTGGGATGGCAGGCATGCACCACTGGCCTCCTGTAAAGGGTTTTAACGTGGGGGTCTCAGCGCCCTGGGCCCCGTTGGCGGCAGCAGAGACCCTGGCATTCCACAGAGCTCTGCCTCCCGTGGAAACCACTGTGACGGTGCCAGGAAGGTGAGAGGCTCAGTGCCAGGCCCAGCTGCCCCCCCCACCTCCCCAGCCCCACCCGGCACCAGCCACCGCAATCCGGGGGGATGTGAGCGGACCAGCGGGGGTGCGTTGGCCTGGGATGAACAGGGGGCCCTGGGGGTCGTGGGTTTTGGGGGTCGCAGCCTCCACAGCTCTGGCTGAGAAACGAGACGCTCCGGGGAAGGACGGCCAAACGCTGCCGTGGGAACCTGGCAGACATGGGTGCCGTGCTCGGTGGAGGCCACAAGGGGCTCTGGGGGTGCAGGCGGGGAGGTTGGGGTCCTCAGAGGGGTGACCCCAGTGGAGGGGACCCCTCCAGGTCACAGCCAGGCAAAGGGGCTGTGGCAACAGAACAGATTTTACCAGAAACTCCAGGAGCCTCCCCTACCCGGCCTCCCCTACCCGGCCTCCCCTACCTGGCCTCCCTAGAATAAAAGAAGACTCATGCTGGATACTCAGCTAAGCAGAGGGCTTTGGGGGTGAACTGTGGGCACCTCGAGACTTTGCACTGTGGAGCCGTGCGTGGAGAGGATCCATGGGGGGCGGGGTGCTGCTCCAGCTACATGGGGGGGGGGCGGGGAGGGCGGGGAAGAAGGGAGCGCAGAGCCTGGCAGGTGGGCAAGGACCAGAGTCAGAAGGAAAGGGAGCGGCGGCTTGCTGTCACCAGAACCTCCCGCACACACGGCTGTCCCCCCCCCCCCAACCCCCCAGAGAGATCGCGTCTCACCAACTCTCCCCTCCTCCTAGGACGGAGCTTCACCACACCCAGCATCAGGCTCCCCGCATCTCATGACCCCAACTTGGAACCACGCCCGCTGCTCCTCCAGCCGAGCAAGGCCAGGGGCCGGGCCTGGCCCAGGACAAAGTCGCCTGGTAAGCGGCACCCAAACACCGCTCCCTGCGGCGCCCTGAGGCTTCTCCTTGGAGAATTGAGTATCCGTGGGTCCAAGGCAGTGCTGGTGAACGATTGCAGCACGGCTAGGTGAAATCGGGCCGGTGAGCCCATCGCCTCACACCTCAGTCGGGTGTCATGGCTCCTGCCTGTCATCCCAGCGACTCAGGAGGCTGAGATCTGAGGATCATGGTTAAAAGCCAGCCTGGGCGGGAAAGTCTGTGAGACTCTCATCTCTTGTTAACCAGCAAAAAGCTGGAAGTGGAGATGTGGTTCGAGTGGCAGGGCACCAGCCCTAAGCAGGAAAAATCAAGTAAAAAAGGCAAGCAAGAGTGCAAAGCCCTGAGTTCAAACCCTAGTGTCAACACACACACACACACACACACACACACACACACACACACACACACACACACACTCATATAGAGCCATGGGACATCTCTCCCCCGGAGCAGAGTCTCTTTATACGTCACATAACCCCCCTTCCCCCTCCACCCCCCACCCCTGCTCCTCCTTGAGGCCTCACCATGTGTTCATGGCAGTGCCAGTGTCTGTTCTGCGCATTGGCTCTGAGGGTGGGGGCTGGGCTGGGTGCAGGGGCCTCTTCATGGACAAATGATTTCTGTCCCTTTGGACCTCTGCATGGAGTGGGGCTGCAGCACCTGAACTCCAGCCTCTTCCCTCTGCTTGTACCCGAGCACCCAGAGCAAGTACCCAGAGCATCCAGAATGAGTACCCAGAACACACAGGGTGCCCAAGTGAGTTCCCAGAGTACCTAGAGTAAGTACCATGAGCAGCCCTGAACTCGATGCTCCCCCAAGCCTAGAGACCCAAGCACCCATGCCCGGCAGCCGGAGCCCACGTGAGGAGGTGGGCGGGCTTTGGGCTTTGGGCAGGGTACTGGGCTGCAAGGGGGTCGCCGACGGGATATCCTGCCTGGTGCTGCCCAGCTCGCCATCCTGACAGGGTCTCTCTGCCACCTGCAAAGCCATGGCGATGGCACCACTAACACCCACCGCAGCCCCGCCCCAGCCATGGCAGCCGGCCCAGGCACTTACCATGGCTGCTCATTTGCATGCTGTATTTGCATGCCTGCATTTACATATCTCCATTTGCATATCAGCAGCCACACATCCACATCCATCCATCCACAGGCCTCTGGCTCCTTCCAGACTTCCTGGTAGATTTCCAGGCAGGGGCGGGAGGCGTGGCTCAGCTGGCGGAGTGCCTGGCCCAGAAGCAGAAAGCGTCAGGTGCTTCTCATTGAAGACACCTGCCAATTGGCAGGCGCCCCCAGGACTGGAGACGCTGTGATGTGGGCCTTCTGGAAGAATCTCTCCCAGCCCCACAGGGGGGTTTCATGTCACGGGAAGAGGCAGCCTGGGCCACAGGGTTTCTGAGGCTAGCAGCTTGCTTTGATTTCTGCAGTGGAAGCAGGACCAGAGGCCGGGGAGGGAGCAGCTGCCTCACCCAGGCACAAGTCTGGGTTCGATCCCCACCTCTCCACATCCACTGGTATTTCCTAGGCCGAAGTCCCATGGCCGTGACGGTGAGCAGAGAATCGAGCAAAGGCTCGCGTGGGTCGGCGGTCGGTGCTGGTGTCCTGGGCTCTGGTCTCCGTCCATCCTAGCTGCCTTGAGCCATGGTAGGCCTCAGTTTCCTGAGCTGCGGGAGGACGGTCACCAGGAGGGCTACCCAGCTGAGTTAATCTGTACAGTGATCAGCAACTATACCGACGGCTCTCTGGGGCCTAAAACCATGAAAACACACCTTTTCTTTTTAGGGGTGGGAGGGAAGGGGGGTGCCAGCCCTGGATCTCAAACTCAGGGTCTGGGCGCTGTCCTTGAGCTGTTTTTCACTTAAGACTGGTGCACCACCACTTGAGCCACAGTGCCCACCACCTCTAGCTTTGTTTAGTGACTAGAGAGTGGCAGAGTCTCTGGGACTTTCGGGGGGGCCCGGGGAGGGCTGGCTTGGAACCCGATCCTCAGGTCTCAGCCTCCAGAGTCACTGGGGGGGGGGGGGGGAGATGTAGGGCAAAGCCCCACGGAGGTTCTGGGCCTGAGGTCAAGCAGGCTGAGCCTCACACCTGCCCTGAGGGCGGTGGCCACCCACGTGCCTTAAACTGATAAGAGACTGGAGAACCCGGAATGGTCCCACTTGGAAGACATTTCTGAGTCAAATTACCAGGGGGCAAAGGGCAGCCCCTCCCGCGCGGCGGGGGCGGGGCCTGTGGAGGAAGTGGCCTCGGGCTCCCCGCCTGGGCTAGGCTCAGCCACCTGGGCTTGGGAGGTTGAGAGTGGCCGGGCAGTGAGCTTCCCTCCAGGCACAGATCAGGAGACAGATCGGGAGCGGGTAAGGGCACGGCAGGCTGAGCCACCGTCCAGGGGCGGCCGGCGGGGAGGAAGGAGGCCTGGCTGCGGGAGCTGGCGCCCCGGTGGATACAAAGTTCCCAGCTCGGTCCCTGGGCTGGTGGCCTTGGCAGTGCGCACGGAGTCAACCATGGGCCCCTGGCTTCCCTGTGAGCACGGTGTGCCTGCGTGACAGGTGCCCGTGTTCAGCCAGGGCCAGCGGGGGCAGGACCCCGGCGTGGGGAAACCAGGGTTGGCACTTGCAGACCGGGGCACCGCCGGGGAACTTGGGCTGACACCGTGGGGTCCGGGGCTCTGGGCTGGGGGGGGCTTCCCCCCACCCTGCACCAGGAGGCCCCAGCCCCCACCCCGGGCTCTGTCACCGCGTTCCTCATTTCACTTTCAGGATGAAGGTGCACTGGAGGTTTGGAGGCGCCCAGGGCACAGGCAATCCTGGGGTGACGGGCCAGGCCCGGGGTCACTCAGAGTGACCACATGAACTTGGTGGCACCATGGGGTTCTCTAGGGGACCCCCCACCCCCCCACACCTGGGCTCCGGCCCTAGTGGCGCAGGGGGCTAGGCGGTCACCCCGCGGCCTCATCATGCCCCTCAGTGCCTGTGATGCAGTCCGTGGCCCCGTGGGGTTCCCCCGTGGGCCCATGGACCAGCAGAGGCTGCTGGGGGGGGGGGAGGGTGACCCCCAGGGGAGGGGTGGCTCCAGAGGGAAACACAAGTGACAAAAACCGCTTTGTGTGTGACAAAAGCCCCTGTGGGCAGTTGCTGGGAGAAAGTCTGTGTCCGTGGGAGGGAGGAGCAGCCGGGCACGGGGCTGAAATCTGGGGGGGCTGAAGCCGCCCTGGGGCGTCTTGGAAGAAGTGGGGGGGACCACGGAGCGAAGGATCAGATGCCCCCAAGCCCACCAGGGAACTGAGTGACACAGAAGCCACGCGCGATGCCGGGAAGGCTGAGTGTGAAGGGAAATCCGACCCCCGCTCCACGCCTGTCCACGGCCTCCACGGCCCCTCCGCGCCCGGCCACCCCGCCGTGCCATCCTCCCGTGCGGCGCCCCGCACCCCAGCATGCACCATGTTGGGGGCCACGTCCCCTCTTCACCAGGCGGAGGGCCAGGCCGCTGCCCTGCTCAGCACTGGGAAACTCCAGCCGCGGTTTGTAAGGTGCATGGGAATTTCTCCCAAGGCCTCAAGAAAAGGGGGCCGGCCCCCCCACAGCCCACCAAGCAGCCAAGTGGCTTCCAGTTGCGGGGTCCAGCCCTGTGGGGGTAAAGGGAGCTTTGTATCAAAAACCCCACCGAGTAACTCCACGATGGGGGAGCCAAGCTCCCAGCCCTTGCAGTTTTAGTTTTTCGGCTCGAGTCTCCCGCGTGTCTGCCACCCACGGCGATCCTCCCAAGACGCCGGGATTATAGAAATGTACCACCACACCCGGCCCTGCTCAGCTCCCACCACTTCCGCTGGCGCGCTTAAAGTCTGGAAAAATACAGGCCGCCCTCCCTCACCCGGCCCCTCACCTGGCCACGCCAAGGCTTCCCGTGTCCCCGCGCCCACGGGGACACCGGTGGCTTTGTCTTGCAGGTTGCAGAGCCGCCATGTACAGCAGCAGCAGCAGCAGCAGCACGTGCGAGCTAGAAGATGTCCCACTGTCGGACGACGACCCAGACAGCATGGAGTTCAAGATCCTGGCCTTCTACGCCAGACACCATGCCTTCAAAGGCAGCCCCATCTTCCCGGCCAAGCTGCAGAGGACCAGGACCGAGCCCCAGAAGGGACCGGGGCCCTGGGCAGCCGACGCCTGGACGCAGCACGGGCCAGGGTCCTGGAGGCACACGGCGATGCTGGGCGAGAAGAGCCTGGGTTTTGGCAAGAGGCCGTCCTGGAGGCGGCTGTTTGGGGGAGGCGCGGGGAGGGAGGAAGACTCGCCTAGCTCGCCGCCCGGGGAGGTCCGCACCCACTGCCAGGTGTCCTCGCTGTCCCTGCCCAGCGTGGAGCAGCGCCTGCAGAGTGAAGGTAGGCCGGATCTCCTCCTTTCCTTCCTTCGATCCTCCTTTCCTTCCTCCCTGTCCATCCGGTGAGGAGCAGCCTCCCCCAGACTTTCCTGCCGGGAGCTGGCCTCCAACCACAATCCTCAGATCTCAGCCTCCCGAGCAGCCGGGATGACAGGCGTGAGCCACGGGGGCCCAGCTTTGTGCTCACATTTATAACAGCTGGTCTGACCAGGAGAGGCTGCCCGAAGGAGTTTATTTAGTTGTTGTTTTTTTTAAAGCTTTTAGATGAGATTGAGAATACAAATGAATAAAAACAGCAGGGTGTGGCAGCGGGTCGTGTCCACCATAGGAGGCTGAGATCCAGAGGACTACACATCAAATCCAGCCCAGGCAGAAATGGTCAGAAGAATCCAGCTCTTTTAAATAATAGCAAAAAGTCCAGGCTTGGGCTGGGAAGGTGGCTCAGTGGTAGAGCCTTGCATGCTTGAGGCCCTGGGTTCGATTCCTCAGCACCACATAAGCAGGAAAAAAAAGCTGGAAGTAGCCCTGTGGCTCAAGTGGTAGAGCGCTAGCCTTGAGCTGAAGAGCTGAGGGACAGCGCCCAGGCCCAGAGCATATATATATATATATATGACCTTATATTCCAAGGTAGTTAAGGGGATTCCAGCCATCATGTCTACCTTTTAAGTGGGATTGTAAACAAAAGCTAGCAAGGAACGGACAATGGGTGTCACTTTCTGGAAAGTTCTTCCACACGGCTGCTCCCCCCCATCTCCCCCCCCACACCCCGCACCGTGTCCTGTGGGATGCACCCCAGGGCCCTCTGCTGTACCTGAGGAAGGAGAAGATAAATGCTGAGGAGAAAATGGCCCACTGCGGCTCAGGGACATCTCCCAGCTCCCCGCTCTGCCCCGCTTCTGCACATCACAGGCCCAGGACTAAGCCCCTACTCCAGCCTGCATTCTGCCAGCCCCACAGTGCCCCAACCCCACCATTAGACGCTTGAAGAAGCAGGGAGCCTTCCTGAACGCTCCCACCTGCCCACCTGCCTGTCATGAGCAGCCATGATGAACGAGAACAGTGGCTTTCATTCTAACACGTTTATTTTTTGTCTTTTTTTGTGGGGGAGGGGGGGTCCGGTCGTGGGGCCTGAACTCTGGGCCTGGGCGCTGTCCCTCAGCTCTTCAGCTCAAGGCTGGCGCTCTACCACTTGAGCCACAGCGCCACTTCCAGTTTTCTGGTGGTTCATGGGATATCAGAGTCTCATGGACTTTCCTGCCCAGGCTGGCTTTGAACCGTGATCCTCAGACCTCAGCCTCCTTAGTGGCTGGGATGACAGGTGTGAGCCACCAGCATGGGGCTAGCAGTTTTGTAAGTTAGTATTTATTCCAAACAAGAACGTCATTCTGGGAGGAGACTCAGCACCATCTTGTCCCGTTTCAGCCATGGACCCCAAGGTTGCCTCCATTGCCAACCGAGTGGCCGAAATTGTCTACTCATGGCCACCACCAGAAGACCGGCTCCACCAGGGAGGCCACAAGCTCAAGGAGTACGTGGTCCCCTACACTGTCTACCAAGGCTTTGGGGGGGCAGAAGGAGCTACGGGAGCCGAGAAAGGTGAGCAGCCTTGCTCCAGCCTGGGGGCTGGGGTGAGCCTGGGAGGGGTCGGGGTCACACATCGCCCAGCCCAGTGCTTGCAGCGGGAGGCTGCCCTCCCCCTCCCTCCAAATGGCCCCCTGTGTCCCCAGCCCTGAAGTAGTGTGAGGCTCTGCCCACCATAGGCCACAGAGACTGGAGAGGAGCCCCAGGCCCAGGGAGCCCTACAAGGTGTACACATGAACGAGATCAAAGCCATCACATTTGAAGGCTGACGTGACAAGAAAACAAAGCTGGGCGCTGTGGCTCACGCCTGCAATCCCAGCGACTCAGGAGGCTGAGGTCTAAGGATTTCGGTTCAAAGCAGGAAATTCCGTGAGACTCTGATCTCCGATGGACCACCAGAAAATCAGAAGTGGTGCTATGGCTCAAATGGTGTTGCGCATGCCTTGAGCGGAAAAAGTTCAGGGATGGCACCCAGGCCCTGAGTTCAAATCTCACTGCCAGAAAAAAAAAAAAAAAAAAAAAACCAACGATTTGTGAAGGAGGGGGTTTCTCTCAAGGGACAGAAGTTGGGAGGAGAACCATGTCTCCAGCGCCCTTCTCCTGAGGGCAGGCTGAGCTCCAGGTGGGGTTGGGGTACTGAGGAAGGAGAGGAGGCTGGAGGAGAGGATCCTGGGGTTTGGGCCTGGCCGGGAGACGCCAGGTAAGCGTGATTAGGCTGCTCCTGTCCTCCTCTCTTGGAAATGCAGGCATGGCCGCCGGCCTCTTGCGAGGACTGTGTGCCTGCCCTGAAGAAGTAACAGAGCCTTCCCCCCACAGACGGAGAAGACCCCGTGATAGGCAGGATCGTGGCTCTGCTGAAAGCCTCGGGAGACCAACTGGAAAGAGAGGTGCGAGCATCTCCATCAACGGTGATCTCGGCTCCTGGCCACGCCCTCGCTTAGCACGCCTGTCATCCCGGCTACTCCGGAGGCTGAGATCTGGGGATCGGGGTTCATCTCCAGTGAACCACCAAAAGCCATAAGTGGGAACTGCGGCTCAAGTGGTAGAGCATTAGCTAGTCTTGAGTGGGGGGGAGGCGGGGGAAGAGGGGACAACCCTTAAAACAGTCTCGGAGCCCAGGCCCCAAAGTCAAGGTCCCAGGACTGGAACAAAAAGAAAGAAAAGAAAAAGGCCAGACACCGGTGCCTCATGCCTGTCACCCCAGCTACTCAGAAGGCTGAGATCTGAGGATCATGGTTCAAAGCCAGCCTGGGCAGGAAAATCCATGAGACTCTTATCTCCAATGAACCACCAGAAAACCAGAAGTGGAGCTGTGGCTCAAGTGGTAGAGCGCTCACCTTGAGCTGAAGAAGAGCTTAGGGGACAGTAGTGCCCAGGCCTTGAGTTCAAGCCCCTGACTGACGAAAGAGAAAAAGGCAAAAAGAACGAGTTTGGAAGATGTGAGGGTATATTCATCTCCTTCCCCCTTGGGCACCAGCATCCTGTGGTGAGCAGCCCCGAGCAGGGCCCAGGAAGAGCACAGAATGAAAGCTGGGCTTGCTTTTGTCTGTCGTGGGACTTGAACTCAGGGCCCAGGCGCCCTCCCTGAGCTCTTTCACTCAAGGCTGGCGCTCTACCCCATGAGCCACAGCTCCACTTCTGGTTTTCTGGTGGTTCCTTGGAGATCAGAGTCTCATGGACTTTCCTGCCCTGAGCTGGCTTTGAACTGCAATCCTCAGATCTCAGCCTCCTGAGTGGCTGGGATGACAGGCGTGAGCACCAGTGCCCGCCAGCAGTGATTTCTTTAAGGGCAGTGAGGCAGAGGAAGTGGTGGGAGGTGAAGTGGAAGGAAAAGGTATGAGGTGGCTGGTGAACACAGCAGCCCGCCCCTTACACAGGGTCCTCCAAATGACACTCCCAGAGCTGCCCCCCGCCCCCCCCCCCCCCCCCCGTCTGTGGCCAGTTACCTTTGGATAGATCCAGTCAGCACCTCTGTCCATGCTGCCCACGGCCGGGTCAACGCCCGGCCCCAGCCTGCCCCGGGCCGACGCCTGCCTCCCATCCACAGCTGAAGAAGGACAAGGCTCTGCTGAGCAGCCTCCGGGAGACGCTGTCCTACCCTGCCTTCAAGACCATCACGGACCAGTTCCTGAGGGACGTGGACACCCGCGGGGAGTCGGAGGTGAAGGCCCAGGGCTTCAAGGCGGCCCTGGCCATAGACGCCATGGCCAAGCTCACGGCCATCGACACCCACCCCATGAACCGGGTGCTGGGCTTCGGAGCCAAGTACCTGAAGGACCACTTCTCGCCCTGGGTCCAGCAGCACGGAGGATGGGTGAGTGCCCAGGGGCGGGGTAGAGGGGGGCGCCCCAGGGCCAGAGGGGTGCTGCGGGGGTTGGGGGGAGGAGAGGCAGGGGCGCACCTGAGAGGCGTCTGTTGCCTGGCACGCACCCCCCCCCCCCACGAGCACCTGCTCCACGTGAGCTCCACGCAGGGCACGGGGAGACACAGGCACGCCGGGATGGGTTGGGTGTGCAGGAAGAGATGCCAAGTCACAAGACGTGACTTCTGCCCTGGCAAATCCTGCAGGCAGAGGGTGGGCAGACGGTGCCCACAGGGCGGGAGGCCGCTCGGCCAGCAGAGAGGTCCAGGGGTCTGGCAACCTTTTGTCACCAGATAGGACCCACGACCACATAAAGCGATAAGCCAACTGGAAACCGCTGGTCCTGGGGCTTGAACTCAGGGCCTGGGCGCCGTCCCTGAGCGTTCTTACTCTAGGTTGGTGCTCTACCACTGGAGCCACATCTCTGTTTCTGGCTCTTTGGCTGGTTAAGAGTCTCATGACTCTTGGGCTGGCTTTGAACTGTGATCCTCAGGTCTCAATCTCCTGAGGAGGTGGGTCACAAGCACAAAGCACAGTTTCTTTACATTCAAGGAGCTGCGTCTCCCGCCCTCTGTGATCTCCCATAGCTCCTATTAGTTATTTTGTTGTTGTTGTTGTTGTTTTCTGGTGCTGGTCCCTGGGCTTGAACTCATGACTTAAGTGCTGTTAGTGGATTTTTCTACTCAAGACTGATGCTCTACCACTTGAGCCACAGCCCTACTTCTGGTTCTTTTGGTGATTCACTGGAGATGAGAGTCTCAATGGACTTTGCTGCCCAGGCTGGCTTTGAACCGTCATCCTCAGATCTCAATCTCCTGAGTAGCCAAGATTACAAACGTGAGCCTGGCAGCCTGTCTTCCTGACCCTGGAAGGCAGCCTCGGAGCCCTTCTGGGCCTCACTGCTAGGGTGAATCAGACTCAGAATTTGGGGGGATTTACCTCCCCTCTCTCTCTCATTTCCCCCTCTAGGAAAAAATACTTGGAATATCACATGACAAAGTAGACTGAGAGTCCGCTGGACCAGCGTGGCTCAGGTTCCCCACTGGACATGGGTGTCACACTGATTTCCCACACAGAGGGGGCCGCGGTCCCAGCCACCCCCACCTGCTGTGTCAGCAAGTCCAGCCAGCCGGCCACCCAGCTTGTGAGGGGAAGCGATAAACTGCCTGCCCGTGCTGCTTGGTATCTAGTACTCTTCATTTTACGTCCTGACTCCTCGGTGGTGCTGGGGCTTGAACTCAGGGCTTTGCTCTTGCTGGGCAGGTGCTCTGCTGCTTGAGCCACACCTCCAGCCCTTTGGACTCTAGTTATTTTTGGTCTGGTTCTCAAACTTTTTGCCCCTATCTGCCTAGAACAGCGTTTTTTTGTTTTTTTTTTATGCTTGTGCTGAAGCCGGGGTGGCAGGGGCCGTGTCTCCTAAACCTGTTTTCCTCGAGCTGGTCTCAAACTGCAATCCTTCCTACTTCAGCCGGTTCCTGGCCTTGTTCTTTGAACTACACATGGGATAACTAAATAAAAGACATTACTTCATCCAGCACTGGTGGCTCATGCCTGTCATCCCAAGCTACTCAGGAGGCTGAGATCTGAGGATTGAGGTTCAAAGCCAGCCCAGACAGGAAAGTCTGTGAGACACTTATCTCCGACTAAACAACAAAAAAAGCCAGCAGTGGAGCTTTGGCTTGAGTGGTAGAGCAACAGCCTTGAGTGGAAGTTCAGGGACAGTGCCCAGGCTGTGAATTCAAGCCCCAGGACCTGCCCCCCCCCACCCCCCCGCACAGCCCCAAGCCCACCTGTAGACAGAGATGAAGCCATTCTCATGGTAGTGACACAGCTTTAAGGAACATCTGGCAGTTTGCAGAGGCTCAGTGCGCGGGCCTCTCTGAGAGGAGTCCCTTGGTCATTCCCTGAGTAGGAATGACTGCTGTCCAAAGGGTCAGTATTCCAGAATCAGAGAAGCAGGGGAAGTGACAGCAGAGCCCTTGCCACATTCCTGAGGCCTGCTTGCCTGGGCTGAGGCCAGAATCTACTCCCCTCCTCTCCTTTTATCCCTTCTCTCCCCCTTTCTTCCTTTCCCCCCTCCCCCCACCATCTCCTCTCCTCTCTCTCCTAGTCCCATCTTCTCTCCAACACAGCCCTCACTCACTGCTCTTCAGAAACTGGCTCTGTCCATGAGGCTTTCTAGAAAGTGAGGTGTGTTCAGTGGGAGTGAGGCATGTTTTAAGAGGAGTCGTGCTGGGTCTTTCCTGCTCCTCCTCTCTCAAGGGGGGACTTGGACCAGGGTCTCTCTGCTCACAACTAGAGACAGTATAGACAACCCCTCCCCCAATAAAACCCACCCTGATCCAACCAAACCATTCACCACGGAGCCTGAGAAGTCTCTACTTGGGATGTTCCCTCCTGCTAGCCTCCTTCCTTCCTTGTTATCCAACCAATTCCAGCCCAGCTCTGCAAGTTTATCCCTTCACTTCTCCCGTATAGTTTGCTCTCTCTCTCTGTCCCTGGTTGCAGTGGACTTTTCCTCAAGAATGCTCCCAAACTCCCAATGTAAAAATGTCTCTCCAGGAAGGAACGGGCTTGCTAGTGGACCAGAAACATCTATAAACAAGAATAGGTGGGGCTGGGAAGGTGGCTAGTGGTAGAGCGCTTGCCTTGCATGCATGAGGCCCTGGGTTCGATTCCTCAGCACCACATAAGCAGAAAAAGCTGGAAGTGGGGCTGTGGCTCAAGTGGTAGAGTGCTAGCCTTCAGCTGAAGAGCTGAGGGACAGGGCCCAGGCCCAGAGTTCAGGCTCCACGACTGACCAAAAAAAAAAAAAAGAATAGGTATAGCTTCATTCCGTAGACCAGGCCGACTTTTGACACAAGCCCAGCCCCAGTGCTTGGCTTATAAACGGGTATGTGACCGAGTGTGGCCCCTGCTGCCTGTAGTCCCAACCAGCGCTCAAGAACCTGCTGTCACCTGTGACCTCTTGCTAAGATGAAGCGCCAGGAGCCAGTCTCCATCTCCTGCCAGAAACAGTAAATAACAAATGACCGTTTCCACCAGTCCTGCACTGGTGAGAGGCTGAGCCAGCCCAGGAACGCAGCTCCAGGGTGGAGAGCACAGGGTGCGGAGCCCAGGGCACCGGGTGGCTGAAGTGTGCAGGGCGGATGAGGAGAGGCATGCGGCCTAATGCAGATCGACATAGGACCTCGTGTGAGTTCAAACCCCTGTGGTGCCAAAAGGAAGAAAAAAAAAAAAAACATTAACAGTTTCTTGAGGGAAAATGGCCAATTTCTTAAAAAGTGAAGCATAAACCGGGTGCCAGTGGCTCACACCTGTCTTCCCTGCTACTCAAGCGGTGATCTGAGGACTGTGGTTCAAAGCCAGCCTGGGCAGGAAAGCCTGTGAGATTCTTATTGCCATGGACTAGCAAAACCCTGTAGGTGGAGCTGTGACTCCAGAAGTAGAGTGCTAGCCAGTCTTGAGTGACAAAGCTCAGTACAGCACCAGGCCCTGAGTTCAAGCCTCAGGACTGACCAAAAAGAAGAATCACTCTACTGAGTAAAATCAGAACTGAAAGGATGCACTGTATCAATTTATTAAACTTTAGAAAAAGCAACTTCATCCACACTGAGAAAGGAAGCCACTGACCGTCTTGGGACAGGAAGGGGCGGACGAAGGCAGGCCCTGGGGTACTGAACTACTCACTGCCTCGACCGTCTCCCTGTTACACGAGGACGCGTATCACCGTGCGTGTTCAATGCATGCCATGCGCTGCATGCAAATTATAGCTCAATAAAGCTCTTCGACGTTTCTCCAAAATGAAGGTAAACCTTAGGGCAGTTAGACATCTGTGCATCTGTCGCAAGCAGCCCGAACGCAGAACGGTATGAAGGCAGAAGGGAACAGTGGCTGCGGTCCTGCAGCACCCCAGACCTCCTTCCCATGATCGCCACAGCCAGCAGAACTTACCGCCGGATGCCGAGCTCAGCAAGGACCCCCAGCTCAGCTTTGTAGAGGTGTCACCGCACCATCTTCCGCAGCGGAGCGACGCCACACCGTGACACCCAGGCTGGTGACAAAGGTCACCTGCAGCACAGCTCACCAGCCACTCTGTTCCACCAGCACTGATCGGGCAAGGGTCCTCCCCACCCCTCTCTAGGGCAGGACCTGAGTGAACACAAGCGACACGGCCAGGCCCCACCAGGCCGGAACTTGATCCTCCCGACATCATGGGAAGGGCAAGGGTTTTAACTTCTCGCGAAGGAAGAACACTTGTATTTTTCCAAAGTTTTATTATAAAAAAATCAACATTTCATTTGTTACAATTCAGCTTATTGTAATAATGAAAAAGGGTTTATACAAGGTCCTTTTGTACAGTTTATAATTAAAGCACTTATTTTACAAAAAGAGGGGAGTGAGGGAGACGAGGGATGACCAAATGTTGGCCATTATAATATAAATACATCCTTGCAAAGCACCATCGTACCCACGTCGATGTACAAGAAACACCAGCTGACATTAAGACACGACAAGTTAAAGCTTAGGAAACAATTTAAGAACACACAGGATAAACACCCCAAAGCAGTGCCAGTTCCTTCACTTGTATGTAAGCCAGCCTGGCCCGACATCCTTCCTGATTCTCACACCCCTCACTAACCCTGTTCACAGCTCCACACGGCACTGGACCACATCACTCCTTGCTGTTTTCCCCTCAGTATCCAGACTCAGGCACCGACACAAACAGATGCACATTTCCACCTCACCATCTTCTCTCTGGGAAAGACAAACCTCAGACAGAGAAGAAGCAGAAAAAGCACGCTGTCTCAAAGTACTCTGTACTTGGGCAAAGGACATGTTCTATCTAGGAATCTTTTCAGCAATCAACAGTTTTCAAATGGCTATGAAAGGGTAAATCTCACCTCAGGCAAAGGATGAGAGTAGAACCAGGAATCTCTGATTCTGAATCATTAATACAGGGTGCAGGTGATTCACACCTGTGAAGCTGAGATATGAGGATTGTGGTTTGAAGCCAGCCTGGGCAGAAGTCTCTGAGACTCTCATCTCCAATAACCAGCAAAAAGTCAGAAGTAGAGCTGTGGCTTAAGTGGTAGAATGCCAGCCTTGAGTGAAAAAGCTCAGGGACAGCACTCAGGTCCTGAGTTTAAGCCCCAATACTAGACCCCCCCCCATCTCCCCCGTCCCCAGCCTAAGTCATCACAATAAACCCAAGAATCCCCACCCTCATTTAGGTACCGAGTTAGTCTAATCTGTAGAACCCAACCACAGAGAAGTGTCCTGAGAACAATACTCACATCAGTGTTTCAAATTACATAATTTTGTGTCTTAAGATCCAATATCCTCTACTCTTAAAACTAAGAAGGTCAAAAGCCACATTCTGAGACTATTGTGAAAGTATATGATCCTAGAGGTCAGAACTGGGAGCTGGGCGCCAGTGGCTCACGCCTACGCTCACTCAGGAGGCTGAGATCTGAGGATTGCCAGTCGGAAGCCAGCCCAAGCAAAAGAAGTCCATGAGACTCATCTCTAGTTAACTACCAAAAAAACCCCAAAAAACAAAAAACAGAAAAACTGAAGTAAAACTGTGGCTAAAGTGGTAGAGCACTGACTTTGAGCAAAAGAAGTTCAGGTTAGCCCCAAGAAAGGTAGAAAGAAAGGAAGAAGGAAAGAAAGAAGGAAAGAAAGAGAAAGAAAGAAAGAAAGAAAGAAAGAAAGAAAGAAAGAAAGAAAGAAAGAAAGAAAGAAAGAAAGAAAGAAAGAAAGAAAGAGAATGCTATTACGCTTTAAGCAACAGTCATTTATCTGTACCTAGTGTAGTCTCTGAGGTCAAAACGCTAACATTCTCCTATCCACCCTGTGAGCACTATTATTTAGGGGTGTGAAAACCTCCAGATTTTTCTTTCTGAATAAGAAATAAAAGGATTTTTTAAAACTCTTTGTAAGGTTCTGATCTATGCAAGGAAAAAGACGCTTCCTTAAAAGCGAGGGCTGCTTAAAACAGGTGTGGCTACCTTTGCACTTTACCCAAATTATTGATACTGGGGTATTTAGGTTTCACGAGACAGTCTTACAAACACAGCCCATGCTGACCCAGAACTTGCTATGTGGCCCAGGCTGGCATTAAAACTCTCACAGTCCTCCTGCCTTCCACATAACTGTAGCGACCATCGCAACTGAGCTTAACATGCACTTCAGTCATCAGTAAAATTTTACTGCTTTTAGCCAGGCACCAGTGGCTCACTCCTGTAATCTTGGGGACCGTGGTTTGAAGCTAGCTGGGCAGGAAAGTCTGTGAGACTCTTATGTCCAATAAACTATCAAAAAAAACCCCCCAAAACCAAAAAACAAAAACTGGGAAAGCTGTGGCTCAAGTGTGAGGTGCTAGGCTTAAGCAAAGGAAGCTCACGGCCAGCACCCAGGCCCTGAATTCAATCCCCAGGACCAACTGGCACAAAAAATGAAAATAAAAATAAACTGCTTTTGCGCTTGCTTAGCCCACATCCGGTGAAAACAGGGTCTTCATTCCTAACGTCCCATTGTGCCTTTACAATAGTTTTCCTCAAACTTACGAAAAGAATCCGATATTGCCTGGTGGTAAACTTACTGGGTATTTTTATGTTAAAATAGAAACAGCTCTGGAATCTTCTGCTCAACAGTTGCCACTGGTGATGCGGCAAGTGCTAAACACAAACTAAAATTTCGTGGAAATCTTTTTTCTCCCCCTAAGCTTAGCTGTGCATCTGGCTTGAGGATCAAGAGGTCCTTCCCCCATCTGAGAAATACTCTCAGCCATGAAGGAACACCTCTGAACGCGCAGAGAGGATGCGGACTGAGCCGGCACCTCTCCGCGGAGTGCTTTGTCGTCACCATGGTATAACTCCTTGGGCTGAGACAGGACAAGGCGGCTCTTATTTTACAAGTGCAAGTTCTCACAGGGGAAGCCCACCACTGTAAGCACACACACTGTAAACACAAGAATTCTCAAGCCCCAAGTGGCACCCAGTGATTGCTAACCTTCACCTTCGTGTATGCGCCACATGCCGCTGTCTACCACGGGCCCGGGGCCACGTCGGTCTTGTGTAGACTGGGGACACTTTGTTCCAACAAGAGGAAGAGTTCCTGCTTGTCAGAGTGAAAGGTGAGTCACTGACGGGTATCGTTCGCTCACAGGCGAAAACAAGTGTACCTGAGAAGCTGCTCCAACCCTCACTGTTGCCAGAACTCTGTCCTCTGTTCTGTGGAACCCCCCGCCCCCCTCACCAGCCTAATAATACCCAAGGGTCTCATCAAGACAGCAACAACAGTAACAAATCAGTAACTGAACACAATGTGTGAAAGCAAGAACACACCGGATTAAAAACAGTATTAGCAGTGAGAAGGCTGGGCCTGGGACCGGCAGCAGAGCAGGGGCTCCAGCAGCCCCGATGCCACACAAGGCAGGGCAGGCAGGACACACAGACGTCCCCACCCACCCCCTTCTGACAGGTGAGGAATTCACACTGAGCCTGCTCCTCTGCTCCCTACACTCATGCTGTCTTAATCCACAAAGGATAAGAGCGCACACACACACACACACACACACACACACACACACACACACACACACACACACACACACCACGCAAGGGGATTGGAAGAATAATCTGACCAACCTGACATTCACAGTGGGTAACAGGAAGAAAGATACAAAACTCAGGTCGCACATTAGAGGAGGTATGTACGTAGATATCATTCTGAAGAAAAAAAAAACACGTGAAGAACATGAAAATATCACAATCAATATAGGAAAAACCTAGTGATAACAATTTTTTTAAAAGATTGTCTCTAACCAGAACATATGTAAAGTATGATTTCATATTGTGATGCCATATGCTACAGGATTCATCTACAAGAGAACGTAATGCTCAGGTCTGTAAATCTGAAACACTGTCTGCATATACTGTAGATATTCTAATGAGCACGAAAACAATCCTGGAAGTACTGAAGATCAATAATATGGCTAATTTTTGATCACTATGCAAAAACAGCAGTGAAACGGAAGGGCCGAGCCCAGGGGTGGCTGGGGCTAGTCCACCAGCTCTGGAGACCTGGGGCAGGGGACAGCAGACTCAGGCTGCCAAACCTCCTGACATGGTCGCTCCCGCCGCAATAAAGCCCAAGACATCACTGTCAGCTATCTACGTTCCTTCCTAAAACTGTCAGGAGTCACAAAATGAAGCCCTTTGTCCAAGGTTAACAGTAATGCTGTTTTGTTTTCCTTCTGTGAATTCTTGTTGACCCTCAACTGTGCCTCAACCTGAGACTATCTGGTTATTTCCAAGTATCGCTGGGTGAACTTAATTTCTTCTTTCTTCCTTTTTGGTATCGATGTGGCCCAGACACTCCTGAGCAGCGGTGCCGTTACTAGCCCTGCTTCCTCTGTACGCTGTCATTTCACTGGGTTTAAGGCATGCTTTGTGTACTTAGTTTGCAAAAATAAAACTTTTAGTACAAATTTATTTTTTGTACAAACTTTTATGGCACAAGCAGCAAATGTGCTGTTTTAAGAAAATATATAAATATCCTTTTCTTCTGTACAAATATCTTCAGCATTCCCTAGCCCCTTTATAAAGTTAACTGTACACGACGCTGCTCATCCCCACTCGGGTCTCCACCGGGCGAGGGGTCCGAGACGGCTCTGCTCAGGAGGAGTCCGTGCAGGGTGAGGGTGGCGGTGGGTAGAGGTGATGCGAGTAGCTCCGCTCAGTGTATGGAGACGGCGGGCAGCTCTCACAGTTCTCCTCCGCTGACAAGTACTGGCTTCGGGGCGTGGGGGGAGGAGGGGCGGGCTCCGAGTCGTAGTTCAAATCACTGGTGTAGCCCTTGGCTGTGGCTGCGGAGGCCACAGAGGCCACTCTGCGGCTGGGAGCACAGTCGCTGTCGCAGACGTCGGTGCTGCAGGGCGTGGTGGGGGGCGCGAAGTGCCGGTAGCTGTAGGGCCGGTAGCTGAAAGACAGAGTTCCTGTTATATAAACCAGCCTGCCTTCTTGGACCCCAGGGGTGCTGGGCAGAGGAAGGGAGCCCAGCATCACACTCGTGACCACAATGTCCCTGGCAGCAAGTGAAAATGGACGGAACAGAGGTGAACGCAACCTGGCGATGCCGCTGCGTCTGCAGCTGGGCTGTACTTCAAAATGGCAAAGGAGTACTCGAAGTTGTTCTGGGGCCGGGTATGTACCAGGGCTGCAGCTTGTGCGTCGCACCCGAGGACCAAAGCAAGAGCACAGGTGTGCCACAGAGCTACATCCCCAGCTCTAGATTTACAGACAGATCTCACCACAGCTGCAGTAGCTAGGAATACAGGTGCGAGCCGCTGGTGCCAGCTATATGGCAAAAATCACCTCATTTCGTTATACATCTATGTATTATATATGCTGTATATAATGTATGGTTTGTACGTAAGAGTTCCCACTAAACAAGGGCACCACAAGAGAAGGGGCAAGAAGAAAAGGGGCAGGGACTCAAACGCCGCCTCTGACAGGGAGCAACTGACACGGAACTCCGGGGTGCAAACTCAGCTCGCCTGGGGAGACATGGCTGCCAGAAGCCCCGAAGTGAGCAGGCCTATTTGCTGAGCAGCTTTTCAAGGCTTTGCAAATATCAATACCGACATGTTCTCAAGTTTCCCCACCTAGCCTTTAAATGGCCAAATATTCAGATCAGAAATCTCAACAAATGAAACAAACTAACTTGAGACATGGGAAATGGTTACACAGAATTGTTTCTAATTAAATTATGTTTATTTTGCTGGGTTTTTTTTAAAACTTGAATTAACTTTTTAAAATGAAAATGTATTATAGAAATAAACTCCAGGAAATGGAAACAAGAGGTTTTTTTCTTTGTTGGGGTTTTTGTTTTCTTTAGTTTGTTCTGTCTTTGGGAGGGCATGGGGGGTAGAGAAATGGAGGGACAAGGGCTGAACAAACGCAGCAGTGGTCCTCCCTGGACACGATGTGGAGAAGGAACCATACACCTTGTGGATGGGGGTGGGAGGGAAAGAGAGAGAGCAAGGGAAGGGGGGACACTGTCCAAAAAGAAATGTGCTCTTGACCTGACTTACATAACTGCCACCCCTCTGCACACCACTATCACCTTCACAGTAACAACAGAAAAACAAAACTTTAAGAAAATAAAATGAAATTTTAAATCCTGTTTTCTATTTTCAGGCTTTTAACAAATGTGGCAAGGAACGTGGCCTTATGGTAACTCATGAAAACAAAAAGTATCACCCTCAACGGAAAGGAGAATTGCGAACAACACAAAGTACTTTCTATTCTACTTTGTCCTATGCAAAGACACCACACTACCAGTGCTCAGCAACTCTGAACACTGCACAGCGGTAGCAGCTGCAGAGCACCGTGCTACACTTCTGCTGCTTTCTGAAGTCACACGGAACAGCAGTACGACGGTAAGTCTCCAGTGTGCCCTGTGGGTGTGTAGGTGCTTGGGCGCACAATCACCAGGCTAGAACACACACTTCACTTAGTGAGACCTGTTTATTCCATCTTTTGCTCTGTTGACAGCAACACACAGAGCCAAAAGCAGACTTTCTACTCCTGACTTCTCAAAATTTCTGTGTTTACCAGTTCTCAATTCCCTAAGAATATTTTATTCTTAGAAAATCAATCACACTTAACCTGAATAACAACCCATTGTAGAACTGGTCACGTGCACAGGCTACCATCCCACAGAAACAGCCAAAAACTAGTACTAGATTACATCACACCAAGAGTCGCCATTAACTTTTAAAAAGATAATACAACATGGTTTCTTTCTGTTGTTATCGTGGGTGGTGGGCTTTGTGTTTTTTTTTTCTCTTGGGGGGTTAAATGAGGGTAGTACAGAAAGGGAAGGAGGGAGGGTGAACAAAAAATGTAGTCACGCTACTCAGCACACACTACGGGGAGAATGATGTGTATAACTTGTGGGTAAGGGAGGAGGAAAATTGGGGAAAGAAGGAAGGGGTGACATTGTCCAAAAAGAAATGTACTCATTACCTGTCTTATGAGATGGTAGCCCCTCTGTACCATCATACTATAGTAACAATAAAATTACTTTTAAAATATAGAATGCAGCTGGGCACCAGTAGCTCAAGTCTGTAATCATATCTACTCAGGAGCTGAGATCTAGAGACTGCAGCATGAAACCAGCCCAAGCAGGAAAGTCTACGAGACACTTATCTCCAACGAACCACCAAAATGCTGAGGTGGAGCTGTGACTCAAGTGGTAGAGCTCTGGCCTTGAGCAAAGAAGTTCAGGGACAGGTCCAGGCCTAAGTTTAAACCCCAGGACTGGCTCCACAAAAAAAGAGAATCAGGAAGCTGAAATAAGATGGTGAGTGACTAGGGGAGAGGGTAAATGAATGAGATGGGGCAAATGCAGCAAGAATACTAATGTACCTATGTGATTAACGAGTCTGGGGAAGGAGACAGATGGACAGGGGAAGGAAGGTGGACAGGGTGAATGATGGAGAAGCACTTGAATAAACACATCAAATCCTAACACCCTTATACAAACTCCAAAAAAATAATAATAAGAGAATTTGTGGGAGGGACAACAGCACAGCTCCTGCGCCCTGACTACTGACCTGGAAACACCAGCCTCATGTAGGGAAACTATCCTCTATACACCTGAACTGCAGCAGTCCACAGGCAAACAGCACAGCCCAGATGTGTGCATTTCCTCCAGCCCAGAGGTAGAATGTGATGCCTATACACCAGGACTTCGCTGGGCCCCAGATAGAACACTTCCCCTGTGTCTGGAGCTCACAATGCCCATCACAGAATACCATCGTGGTACCTCCAGACAACACGAAGTTCAACGTTGACAGTACAGTTCTGCAGGACCACAGAAGGCATCCAAACCCACCAGGGAACACACTGTCTGAAAGCCGACCAACTCAAACCACATTTAAACCTGGGGCTCAAACAAGCACAAGCTGGAGTATTTACCCTTAAGCCTCTTGATCACACTAAGCATACATACAGAACACCCCTGCCCACATCTCTGTAGTTCAGCAAGACCACAGCTGGAATATCCCCTGAATATGGCTGTAATCACCAAGCCCGCCGGAGGAGCACCACGGTCAGCACTCACACTTCACAGGAGCACCACGGTCAGCACTCACACTTCACGGGAGGAGCACCAGTCAGCACTCACACTTCACGGGAGGAGCACCACAGCACACTTCACGGGAGGAGCACCATGGTCAGCACTCACACTTCACAGGAGGAGCACCACAGTCAGCACTCACACTTCACAGGAGGAGCACCACAGTCAGCACTCACACTGAATTCACGGGAGGAGCACCACAGCACACTTCACGGGAGGAGCACCATGGTCAGCACTCACACTTCACAGGAGGAGCACCACGGTCAGCACTCACACTTCACAGGAGGAGCACCACGGTCAGCACTCACACTTCACAGGAGGAGCACCACGGTCAGGACTCACACTTCACAGGAGGAGCACCACAGTCAGCACTCACACTTCACAGGAGGAGCACCACAGTCAGCACTCACACTGAATTCACGGGAGGAGCACCACAGCACTCACACTTCACAGGAGGAGCACCACAGTCAGCACTCACACTTCACAGGAGGAGCACCAGTCAGCACTCACACTTCAGAGGAGGAGCACCACGGTCAGCACTCACACTTCAGAGGAGGAGCACCATGGTCAGCACTCACACTTCATGGGAGGAGCACCACGGTCAGCACTCACACTTCACAGGAGGAGCACCAGTCAGCACTCACACTTCACGGGAGGAGCACCACAGTCAGCACTCACACTTCACAGGAGGAGCACCAGTCAGCACGCACACTTCACGGGAGGAGCACCACGGTCAGCACTCACACTTCACGGGAGGAGCACCACAGTCAGCACTCACACTTCACAGGAGGAGCACCAGTCAGCACGCACACTTCATGGGAGGAGCACCAGAGTCAGCACTCACACTTCACGGGAGGAGCACCACAGTCAGCACTCACACTTCACGGGA
This sequence comes from Dipodomys spectabilis, assembly GCF_019054845.1. Lineage (NCBI taxonomy): Eukaryota > Metazoa > Chordata > Mammalia > Rodentia > Heteromyidae > Dipodomys > Dipodomys spectabilis. Next base: position 669,166 of record NW_024871321.1, on the reverse strand, counting down.
GGAGCACCACGGTCAGCACTCACACTTCACGGGAGGAGCACCACAGCACTCACACTTCACAGGAGGAGCACCACAGTCAGCACTCACACTTCACAGGAGGAGCACCACAGTCAGCACTCACACTTCACAGAAGGAGCACCACAGTCAGCACTCACACTTCACGGGAGGAGCACCACAGTCAGCACTCACACTTCACAGGAGGAGCACCAGTCAGCACGCACACTTCACGGGAGGAGCACCACAGTCAGCACTCACACTTCACGGGAGGAGCACCACGGTCAGCACTCACACTTCACGGGAGGAGCACCACAGTCAGCACTCACACTTCACGGGAGGAGCACCACAGTCAGCACTCACACTTCACGGGAGGAGCACCACAGTCAGCACTCACACTTCACAGGAGGAGCACCACAGTCAGCACTCACACTTCACAGGAGGAGCACCACAGCACTCACACTTCACAGGAGGAGCACCACAGTCAGCACTCACACTTCACAGGAGGAGCACCACATTCAGCACTCACACTTCACAGGAAGAGCACCACAGTCAGCACTCACACTTCACAGGAGGAGCACCACGGTCAGCACGCACACTTCACGGGAGGAGCACCACAGTCAGCACTCACACTTCACGGGAGGAGCACCACAGTCAGCACTCACACTTCACGGGAGGAGCACCACGGTCAGCACTCACACTTCACGGGAGGAGCACCACAGCACTCACACTTCACAGGAGGAGCACCACAGTCAGCACTCACACTTCACAGGAGGAGCACCACAGTCAGCACTCACACTTCACGGGAGGAGCACCACAGTCAGCACTCACACTTCACGGGAGGAGCACCATGGTCGGCACTCACACTTCACAGGAGGAGCACCATGGTTAGCACTCACACTTCATGGGAGGAGCACCACGGTCAGCACTCACACTTCACAGGAGGAGCACCAGTCAGCACTCACACTTCACAGGAGGAGTACCACAGCACTCACACTTCACAGGAGGAGCACCACAGCACTCACACTTCACAGGAGCACCACAGTCAGCACTCACACTTCACGGGAGGAGCACCACAGCACTCACACTTCACAGGAGCACCACAGTCAGCACACACACTTCACAGGAGGAGCACCACAGTCAGCACTCACACTTCACGGGAGGAGCACCACAGTCAGCACTCACACTTCACGGGAGGAGCACCACGGTCAGCACTCACACTTCACGGGAGGAGCACCACAGCACTCACACTTCACAGGAGGAGCACCACAGTCAGCACTCACACTTCACAGGAGGAGCACCATGGTCAGCACTCACACTTCACGGGAGGAGCACCACAGTCAGCACTCACACTTCACGGGAGGAGCACCACAGTCAGCACTCACACTTCACAGGAGGAGCACCATGGTCAGCACTCACACTTCACGGGAGGAGCACCACAGTCAGCACTCACACTTCACGGGAGGAGCACCACAGTCAGCACTCACACTTCACAGGAGGAGCACCAGTCAGCACGCACACTTCACGGGAGGAGCACCACAGTCAGCACTCACACTTCACGGGAGGAGCACCACAGTCAGCACTCACACTTCACAGGAGGAGCACCAGTCAGCACGCACACTTCACGGGAGGAGCACCACAGTCAGCACTCACACTTCACGGGAGGAGCACCACAGTCAGCACTCACACTTCACGGGAGGAGCACCACAGTCAGCACTCACACTTCACGGGAGGAGCACCACAGTCAGCACTCACACTTCACGGGAGGAGCACCATAGCACTCACACTTCACAGGAGGAGCACCATGGTCAGCACTCACACTTCACAGGAGGAGCACCACAGTCAGCACTCACAATTCACAGGAGGAGCACCACGGTCAGCACTCACACTTCACGGGAGGAGCACCAGTCAGCACTCACACTTCACGGGAGGAGCACCACAGCACTCACACTTCACAGGAGGAGCACCACAGCACTCACACTTCACAGGAGCACCACAGTCAGCACTCACACTTCACGGGAGGAGCACCATAGCACTCACACTTCACAGGAGGAGCACCACAGCACTCACACTTCACAGGAGGAGTACCACGGTCAGCACTCACACTTCACGGGAGGAGCACCACGGTCAGCACTCACAGTTCACAGGAGGAGCACCAGTCAGCACGCACACTTCACAGGAGGAGCACCACGGTCAGCACTCAGACTTCACGGGAGGAGCACCACAGTCAGCACGCACACTTCACGGGAGGAGCACCATGGTCAGCACTCACACTTCACAGGAGGAGCACCATGGTCAGCACTCACACTTCATGGGAGAAGCACCACGGTCAGCACTCACACTTCACAGGAGGAGCACCAGTCAGCACTCACACTTCACAGGAGGAGCACCACAGCACTCACACTTCACAGGAGGAGTACCACAGCACTCACACTTCACAGGAGGAGCACCACAGCACTCACACTTCACAGGAGCACCACAGTCAGCACGCACACTTCACGGGAGGAGCACCACAGCACTCGCACTTCACAGGAGCACCACAGTCAGCACGCACACTTCACGGGAGGAGCACCACGGTCAGCACTCACACTTCACAGGAGGAGCACCACAGTCAGCACTCACACTTCACGGGAGGAGCACCACGGTCAGCACTCACACTTCACGGGAGGAGCACCACAGTCAGCACTCACACTTCACAGGAGGAGCACCACAGTCAGCACTCACACTTCACGGGAGGAGCACCATAGCACTCACACTTCACAGGAGGAGTACCACGGTCAGCACTCACACTTCACGGGAGGAGCACCACGGTCAGCACTCACAGTTCACAGGAGGAGCACCAGTCAGCACGCACACTTCACAGGAGGAGCACCACGGTCAGCACTCACACTTCACGGGAGGAGCACCACAGTCAGCACGCTCACTTCACGGGAGGAGCACCACAGTCAGCACTAACACTTCACGGGAGGAGCACCACAGTCAGCACGCACACTTCACGGGAGGAGCACCAGTCAGCACACACACTTCACGGGAGGAGCACCATGGTCAGCACTCACACTTCACAGGAGGAGCACCACAGTCAGCATGCACACTTCACGGGAGGAGCACCAGTCAGCACGCACACTTCACGGGAGGAGCACCAGTCAGCACTCACACTGAATTCACGGGAGGAGCACCAGTCAGCACGCACACTTCACGGGAGGAGCACCAGTCAGCACGCACACTTCAGCAGGCACGCCGTTCCATCTGGAATTCACAGAGCCTGTCACTTCAGCACCCTCACCCACCCATCTGGAGAACAGCAAGTGCACACATGGAGTGTTTCCTGGTCTATGCAGCCCCCTCACAGATGGCCTTCATCACACACAACACCGTTTTCTCTAGGTTTTGCTCCACCAGTAAAATACAATGGTGAACAGTACAGTGGCGGCTCACACCGGCAATCTCAGCTATTTGGGAGGCTGAGATCTGAGGACCATGGCTTAAAGCCAGCCCAGGCAGGAACGCCCACAAGACCTTTCTCTCCAATTAAAACACAAAAACCTGAAAGTGGAGCTGTGACTCAAATGATGAGGTGCTAGCCTTGAGCACACAAGCTCAGGGACAGGATTCAGGCAACTGGAATCCCAGCACCTAGCTTTCTGGAGGGCAGTGTAGACACAAGCAGAAATGCACAACTAGGAATCCACACCTCGCCACGCACACAGAAGGCACACGACTGCCAACAAACACAAGAATCAACACACATGGAATACCCTCACCCATCTCCTGCGGAAGTGCTAATTCCATCGACTGGAATCCAGTCACTCACTGCAGAGATCGGTCAGCGCACCTGTGGAATACCATCCTCTTTGGGGCCCTTCTCAGCATCCTCACAGTGGAATACAAGTATACACACATCTATACTTCCTCGTGCATCTCGTGGAAGTTTACCCAGGTCATGTTTGGAATAACAGCATATGCACCTGATGCTCACATCTGAAAGATCAGCAGATGAGCGTGGAGATCGATACACATGTAGAATACAATCGACTGCCCCCCTTCCAGCATTACCATATGTGGAATATCAACCTTAATGAACCTGCAAGTCACTGAGAGCACACAAAAATACCATCGTTTATAACCACTCCATCAGTCCAATAAGGAGTGCAGTCCACCATCTTCTGTGGAAATTATAATGCCAGCGCACCTGAGGAATACCATCCTCATCTGGAGACCTTTCAGCATCCTCACCATTGGAATATCATCATATACACATCTAGACTTCATCGAGCCTTGATATGGAATACCTTCACATATACTGTGGGAGTTTACCCAGCTAATGTTTGGAAGACAATGGCATATGCACCTGGAATACCAGCACCTGAGTACAGGGATCAACATATATGTAGAATACCGTTACTAACCCTGTAGCACTCAGCACTGCCAAAGTTGCAATACAGAAATAGCACAACTGGAATACCATCCTGAATATAGCAGGAATTCATCAGGCCAACACATGTGCACTTCAACAAGCCTAATATGGAATAACATCACCATTTTTTTTCTGGAATTTACAAAGCATACCCTTGGAATACAGTCACATACTCGAGGAGCTTAGCAAGCACACATGTGGAATACCATCCTATCTTGGGGTCTTTTCAAACACCTCACCCTTGGAATATAATTGAGAATATACATCTGAACTTCTTCAAGCCCAGGTCTGGAATACAGCCCCAATTAATGGAAATTTCTCCTGCTCACTCTTGGAATACACTGGCGTGTGGACCTGGAGTGGCTAAGTTCACACGTGGATACCTGCACCTAGACATCTGGACATCAACCAAGACACAAGGAGAATTACAATGCCTACACATCCAGATCTCACCAAGCACTCACATGGAGTACCAGCAGCTAGGAATACAGGTACATATCAGCACAGATGTGGAATACCATTGACTACGCCTCCAGCATTTAGCAGAGCCAGGATTGAAATACCATCGCCAGCACCTCTAGAGTACGGCAATACCACAATTGGAGTATCATCCTGAAAGAGTCTGCAATTCACTGAGACCACACAGAAATACCATCACCTGGGATCACTACTTCATCAGCCCAATGTGGAATACCATCACCATCTCCTGTGGAAATTATAATGCCCTCAACTGGAATACAATCCCCTACCTGAGTGATTATCCAGTGTCAACGTGATAGATCGTCCTGTTTTGTCCTTTTTCAGCAAGCTCAGAGTTTCTAAACACAATTATAAACACATCTAGACTTGGTCCAGCCTTGGATGGAGTATCATCACCAATCCAGTAGAGTTCTTCCAGATCAATGGTTGGAATACAATGGGATATGTACCTGGAGCTCAGGTGTGGGATATCTGCATCTAGGTATGTGAATGTCAACCAAGACACAAGGGAACTGCAATGCTTACTCATCCAAAGATAACCATGCACACACACAGAGTACAAGAAGCTACAAGTACATAGAGTAACACAGACGTGGAATACCATCAGTCATATGCCTGCAGTATTCAGCAAGGCCAGAGTTGGAATACATTGACTACACCTGCAGAATTCAGGATCACTATTTTATCAGCCCAATATGGAATACCATACCACCATGTCCTGTGGAAATCATAATGCCATCAATTGGAATACAATTCCTACCTAAGTGGATATTACCCAGCACACATAGGGAGTATCATTTTCTCTTTTGGAATACCGTCACATACAAAGAGGGAGTTCTGCCAGTTCTTGTTTGGAATACAGTGGCGTATGTGGCAGGAACTCACACTGGAGTATCAGCACCCAAATACAGGGATCAACACACATGTACAATACCATCAACTCTGTCCTAACATTCAGAAAGACCAGCTGGAATAACATCACCAGTGCAACTAACACAATTGGAATATTACCCTCTAAATATGGCTGAAATCCACCAAAATACATGGAAAATATCGTCACTAATGAATCTGCTCTGTAGTAAGTCTGGTAAGGAATACCATCCCCTTGTCGTGTGGAAACTACAGCGTCCGTGTTCGGAATACAATCACCTACCCATCAATGAGCAGGTAGAACATCCTCTTCCTTGATCTTCTTTTTGGCAACCGCATACTTGGAATATAATCATATAAACATCTGGAGACTCTCCAGCCCACATCTGGAATACCATTCCCTATAAATCTGCAGTCCATCCTGCTCATCCAGTGTGTATGCACCTGGCTTTCCCAGAGTAGACATTTGGAATATCAGTATCTGGGCCTCTGGATGTCAAACAAGACGCAAGTACATTTGTAATACCAACCCATCTAGACATCAATCAGCAAGCACATACAGAACACTAAACAGCTACAAATACAGAGTAATACCAATGCACATTACCATTAACCAACCCTATATTCAGCATTGCCAAAGTTGGAATATAGAAATATCACAATTGGAATACCATCCTATATATGCTAGAATTCACCAAGCCAACAGAAGTAATACCACTGTCAACACATCAGCACTTCAACAAGCCTAATATGGAATTAATATCATTTTATCTGGAATTTACAAAGCCCATCTTTGGAACACAGTCACCTAACTCAACTGGACCTTTGAAATACCATCCTATCTTGAGTTTTTTTCAATCACCTCACCCTTGGAATACAACAGCGCACACACCTGACTTCTTCGAGCCCAGGTCTGGAATACTAGCTCCTATCAATTGGGGATTTCCCCTGCTCACCATCGGAATACAATGCTGTATGCACCTGGAGTGACAGAGTTCACACACAGACACAATACAATTCTGGTTCTCATACAGCACACACAGGGAATACGATCAGCTATGGAGAAGTGATCAACACACATACAGAAAGCCATCAGCTACACCTCCAACAATCAAAAAGGCCAGAGTGGGAATGCTGTCACCATCATCTCTGGAGTACAGCAATATCACATTTGGAATACCAGCTGAAAGAGTCTGTAATTCACCAAGAGCACACAGGAACACCACTACTTCACCAGCCAGTGTGGAAATTATAATACCCTTGACTGGAATACAATCACTACCTGAGTGGAGATTAGCAAGCTCACATGTGGAGTATCATTTTTTTTTTTTTTTTTGGTTGGCTGTAGGGCTTGAACTCTGGGCCTGGGCACTGTCCCTCAGCTCTTCAGCTCAAGGCGAGTACTCTACCACTTGAGCAACCACAGCACCACTTCCGGTTTTCTAAGTGGTTTATTGGAGATAAGAGTCTCACAGACTTTTCCTGCCCAGGCTGACTTTGAACTGCGATCCTCAGATCTCAACCTCCTGGGATTACAGGCGTGAGCCACCAGTGCCCGGCTGGAGTATCATTTTTCTGAGGCTTTTTCAATATCCTCACAGATTGATTTCAGTATTATCACACATCTAGACTTCCTCAAGCCTCAGTCTAGAATACCATTGCATATATCATGGGAATTCTGGCAGTTCGTGTTTGGAATACAATGGTATATGCACTAGAGCTCACATTTGGAATAGTAGCACCCAAAACAGGGATTGATACACATATGGATTACCATCAACCACTCCTATAGCCTTCACCATCACCAAGGTTGAAATACAGAAATATCAGGACTGGGACTGGGAATGTGGCTCAGTGGTAGAGTGCTAACCTAGCATGCATGAAGGCCTGGGTTCGATTCCTCAGCACCACATACACAGAAAAGGCTGGAAGTGGCACTGTGGCTCAAGTTGTAGAGTGCTAGCCTTGAGCACAGAGAGGCTCAGGGTCAGCGCCCAGGCCCTGAGTTTAAGCCCCAGGACTGGCAAAAAAGAAAGAAAGAAAAGAAGTATCACAACTGGAATATCATCCTGAATAAGCTAGAATTCACCAAGCCAACAGAAGCAATACCAGTCAATACAGCACTTCAAACAAGCATAATTTGAAATTGATGCTGTATTCTGGAATTTACAAAGCCTACTGTTGGAATTCAGTCACCTACTTAACTGGACCTTTGGAATATCATCCTATCGTGGAGTCTTTTCAATCATCCCACCCTTGGAATACAATCTCTCTCTCTCTCTCACACACACGCACATACACACAGCAAGCCCAGATGTGGAATACTTGCCCCTATCAATTGGGAATCAACCTGCTCACCCTTGGAATACACTGGCGTATGGACCTTGGTCTTCTCACACTTGGAATAGAATAAACATCTTGAATATCACATCTGGAATACCATCACCTACAAATCTGCAGTTCAGCCCCTCCTAATTGGAATCTGATGGTGTATGCACCTGGCATTCTCAGAATGCATGCTTGGAGTATCAGTACATGGGCATCTGGACATAGGCCAAGACACAAGTACCCTTGCAAAACCAGCCATCTGGATACAGCAAGCACACATGGCATGTCAAGTGACTACAAGTACACAGATCAAAACACGTGTGGATTGCCACTGACCACACTCCAGTACCCTGCAAGGTGGAAGGTGGAATACAATAGGAATACCACCTGAATATAGCTGGAACTCACCAGCCAACAGAAGTAATTCAGCATTGACACATCTGCATTTTCACAAGCTTAATACAGAACAACATAACCTTTTTTTTTGAAACTTACAAAGCCTACCCTTGGGATACAGTCATCTACTCAACTGGAGCTTAGCAAGCCCACATGTGAAATACCATCCTATCTTGGGTTTTTTTTTCAATGTCCTCACCCTCGGAAAACAATCCCACATATATCTGAACTTCTTCAAGCCCAGGTCTGGAATACAGTCCCTATCAATTGGGAATTTCACCTGTTTATCTTTGGAATGCAATGGCATATGCTCCTGGAGTGGCAGAGTTCACATGTGATATACCTGTACCTAGACATCTGGACATCTACAAGACAAAAGGGGAACTGAAATGCCTTCACATCCAGATATCATCAAGCGCATGTGTGGAATAGCAGCAGCTAGGAGTACAGGTATCAGCAGATGTGGAACACCATTGACTACATCTCCAGCATTCAAAAGGCCAAAGATGGAATGCCATCACCAGCATCTCTAGAGTACAGCAATACCACATTTGGAATACCATCCTGAAAGAGTTTGCAATTCACCACCACAAGAAAATACCTAGGATCACTACTTCATCAGCCAATATGGAATACAGTCAGCATCCCCTGGGGAAATTATAATGCCATTCATTGATTGGAATAAAATCCCTACCTGAATGGAGAGTAGCCAGTACATCTGTGGAATACCATTCTATTCTGGTGACTTTGCAGCATTCTCAGTTGGAATACAATTATACACACATTTAGACTTCCTCCAGCCTTGGTCTGGAATATCATTACATATATCGTGGGAGTCCTGCCAGTTCATGTTTTGGATATAATGGCGTATGCAGCTAGAGCTCACATTTGTAATACCAGCATCCGAGTATGGGGATCAACACACATACGGGATTACCACTGCAGCATTCAGCATTGCCAAAGTTGGAATAAAGAAATACAACAGGAATACCTTCCTGAATATGGCTAGAATTCAACAAGCCAACAGAATAATACCATCACCAACACATCAGTGCTTCAACAAGGGCAATATGGAATTAACAATGCCATTTTACTGGAATTTACAAAGCCTATCCTAGCAATATAGTCACCTAGTCAACTACAGCCTAGCCAGCACACATGTGCAGTATTACTCTATATTGGGGTTTTTTTCAGTCTCACATCTGGAATACAATTCTAGACTTCTCAACCCTTGTCTGGAAATAGCATCACGCACATCGTTGAAACTCCGCCAGTTCCTGTTTGGAATACAATGGTGCATGCAACAGCTGGAGCTCACATTTTGGATACCAGCACCTGAGTACAGGGATCAACAGACCTGTACCCTACCATTGACACAGTCCTAGCATTGGGAAAGACCAGCGGTGTAGTGGGAACACCATCACCAGCATAACTGACGCAGGGAATACCATCACCTATGTACCAGCACTGCAACAAGTCTAGTGAGGAATACCATCCCCCTGCCATGTGGAAATTACAATAGCCATGCTTGGAATACAGTCACCTACCCATCAATGAGCAACCACACAGGTGGAATAGTCTCTTCCTTGATCTTCTGTTTAGCAACCTCACACTTGGAATATAATCATATAAACACCTGGAGACTCTCCAGCCCACATCTGGAATACCATCACCATCACCATCTGCAGTCCATCTGGATCATGACTGGAATTCAATGGCATATGCACCTGGTGTTCCCACAGTGCACATTTGGAATATCAGTACCTTGGCATCTAGATGTTAGTCAAGACACAAGTGCACTTGCTGTACCAACCCATCGGGACACAGCAAGCGCAAGCAATACCAAATGGCTGGAGCAACATGCATGGATTACCACTGACTACCATACAGCATCCAGGAAGTCCAAAGCTGGGATGCAGAAATATCAGAGCTGGAATACCATCCTGAACATGGATGGAATTCACCAAGCCAACAGAAGCATCAGTAATTAAACAAGTGTAATATGGAACAACATTGGCATTTTATCTGGAATTTACAAAGCCTACCTTGGGAATACAGTCACCTACTCAACTGGACCTTTGGAATACCATCCTATCTTGAGGTCTTTTCAATCACCTCACCCTTTGGAATACAATCACACACACATCTGAACTTCTTCAGGCCCCTATCAATTGGGAATTTCACCTCTCACCCTTGGGATACAATAGCATATGCACCTGGAGTGGCAGAGTTCACACGTGGATAACTGCACCTGGACATCTGGACATCAACCAAGACCCAAGGAAAACTGCAATGCCTACACATCTGGCTCTCACCAAGCACACACACGGAACAGCAGCAGCTAGGAGTAGAGGTATCAGCACAGATGTAGAACACCACCAAGTATGCCTCCAGTATGCAGCAAGGCCAGAGCTAGAATACCATCACCTTCGTGTTTGCAGGAATACCACCCCAAAAGTGGTTGGAGTTCACGGAGCTCACAGCAGTAATATTGTGGGTGACACATCTGCACTTCATCCAGCCTAATAAAGAATGTAAGGAAATATTTGGAGTGCCAGAACTATGAATAAAGAAAGAGCTGAATGGCAAACCCAACAGACCAACAGGTTTTATTGGACTGAAAATCTGAAAAAGGCAACCAAGTTTCCTTCAGCCTGGATGAAGAAAAACTGGTATTCAGCTCTTTTATTAGGCAGAAAAGTGAAGTCAGGTGGGACAGAGGTCAGGAGTAGTTGGTATTGACTGGGATAGGGGCAAGACGGGAAGGTCCTTGGTCACAGGTTATCTCTTTGAGAGCTGTGGGGTATGTTTGGGGAAGGGTAAGGGGCGAGGAAACAATTGAGAAAAGAGATTGGAAATAGGCAGCAAGGGCAGTTGTAAGATAAGGCTGTCAGGAAAAGGTGAATGCTTTTTGTTTGTCATTTTCCATCAAGGAATACCATTCCCATGTCATGTGGAAAGTGCTGTGCCAATGGCTGGATTACAATCAGCAAGTGCACAGGTAGAATACCATCTTCTTTCTGTAACCTCCCACTTGGAATACAATCAGAGATATATCCTGACTTCCTCAAACCCAGGTCTGGAATACCACTGCCTACAAATCTAGGTCAGCCAGCTCAGAGTCCAGAGTTCACCACTGGACTACCTGAACCTTGGCATCTAGATGTCACCAAGACACAACGCTTTATGTATCCAGATCTCACACCAGGCACATGCAAGGAATATGATCTCCTTCGAGTACACAGATCAGTACAGGTAGGGAATAATACCATCAACCATGCCTCCTGCAGTCAGCAAGGCCAGAATTGGAATACCACCACCCCAGTGTCTCTGGAGTGCAGCAACACCACCATTGGAATACAGTCCTTAAAATGTCTGGAATTCAGCTGGGTGAGGTGGCTCATGACTGCAATCCCAGCTAATCAGGAAACTGAGATTGAGGATCATAATTCGAAGCCAGCTTGTGCAGGCAAGTCTGTGAGAGTATGTCAACTTAACCAGTATAAGTATGAAGTAGAGCTGTGGTTCAAAAAGAAGAATGCGCCGGGCGCCAGTGGCTCACACCTGTAATCCTAGCTACTCAGGAGGCTGAGATCTGAGGATCGCAGTTCAAAGCCAGCCCGGGCAGGAATGTCCGTGAAACTCTTATCTCCAATAAACACTCAGAAAACCAGAAGTGGTGGTAGAGCGCTAGCCTTGAGCTGAAGAGCTGAGGGATAGGGCTCAGGCCCAGAGTTCAAGCCCCACGACTGACAGGAGAAAAAAAAAGAAGAATGCTAGCCCTGATCAAAAAACCTCAGGGACCCCAGAACTGGCACAAAAGAAAATTCTAGAGTTTATGGAGACCACAGATGCCTAGGCATCTATACTACACCAAGCAGCACCAAGATTACTGTCACTATGTTGTGTGGAAATCATAATGCCAAGGGTTGGAATACAATCACCAAACTGTCTGGAAATTAGCACAGGTACCTGTGGAATACCCTCTTCTTTCATGGCAGCGTGACTGTTGGAATACAATCATATATACATCTGGGTTTCCTATCCATCGATTTCAGTCTGCCCATGGTTGGAATACAAAGGCATCTGAACGTGGAGTTCCCACAGGGCACATCTGGACTATTAGTGCTGAGTCCTATGGATTCAGACAAGTCACAAGCATAGGGGAATGCTGACGTACCTGGAGGTCCCTGACCACTGTCCACGCATCTGGTGATCCAGCACACATGTAGAACACCACTGCCTACAAGTCCACTGATCAAGCCCACAAGTGGAATACTATCAACCCATGCATCGGCACTTCACAGTAGCAACTCTGCCATTATGCATCTGGAAGTCATCAGCACACAGATGGAATACCATCGTCAAGCAGACACAGATCTGTGGTGCAGCAGGTGAAATCTTTACCATGTTTATATTTATGTTCATGTAATTATGTTGTATTGACTGTTTGTTTATATGTTTATGGAGTTTAGTAGGCCCACAGGTGGGATACCATAGCCCCAGAGTCTCCAGTTCACCAAGGCCACAACAGCAGAGTGTATGGCATCTAGAGTCCAAGCCCAAAGGCAAAGCACCATCACCTATGCATCTGTAGTTGGACACGTCCCTCAGCAGAACACAATCACCTAATCACCTGGAATTCACCATGCCACTGATGGAATACCATCTCTACACATCTTCACCAATCCCACAATGAACTCCACCTCTTCATCCTCCTCAGCACCTCTGATGCTTGATGTTCATTACCTGTATGACCGGTGAGTTGAAGGACTGTTTGAAGAATAACCAAATTCCATAGTGTAATGTGATCGCTCTGTAGCAGGGGATGGCGGAGGATTCAAAATCTAAAACAAAAAATGATTAATGTATTAGGTAACACCACAGATTCTATCTCCTTTTCCTCCATCTTGTTTTCTATTCCTTCCTATATGTATACTATTAACATAATTCTTTTCCAAGGAAAACTCAAATAGCCCTTTAGAATTTTGGCTCCCTTTCCCTAGAAGACAATATTACCATGGCCACACACAACCAAGGGATGAAAAGAAAATAGACTGTTCACTTATTTAGTACAGCTGGGGTCTAATTTTCATCATCTTTTTTTGGGGGGGAGGGGGCAGTACTGGAATTGGATCTCCACTTCAGGCTCGCTAGGTGCTATACCACTTCATATGTGCCTCTCAACCTATATTCTGATTTTTTTTCAAGCCTTTTTTCTATGTTCACAGAAAACTTATAGGTTTGGGGGAAATCCTAGCTTTGTTTCCTAAAATGAAGGTTCTACACCTGCCAAGTTATGTACACAGTGATTCTATTTTACTTCAATTATAAAGTTAATGCAGTTCTTTCAAATAGGTTATTAGCTAGCAAACTTAAAAGGTTTATATAAACACAGGACAGTTAGTGGTGGTGGTAAGTCCCTGGAGCCTTATGTATTTAAATTCTACATTAAAACAACTTTTACACTACCATCATTGAGTACACACACCTAATGAGGTTATCCTAGATGTTATGATGTTAGTTTGTATTTTTCCTGGTCCTGGGGCTTGAACTCAGAGCCTGGGTGCTGTCCCTGAGCAACTTTTGCTCAAGGCTAGCATTCTAACAACTACACCCACATCTCTACTTTCGATTTTTCTGTGATTAATTGGAGTCTCACGGACTTTCCTGACCAAGCTGGCTTCACACAGTGATCCTCAGATCTCAGCCTCCTAGGATTACATGTGTGAACCACTGGTGCCTGGCTGATGTTATATGTTTTTAACACTCAAGGAACAACAAAACAGATCAGGCTGCTTACTGCAGGGAAGTAAGTGCCTTTGGTGCTTGAAGAACTGCTTGACGATGCTCCGGTGACGTGGGCGCGGTCGTAGGGAGGTCCACTGCTCCCCCCCATGATGCTCAGGGAGCTGATCATTGACTTTCCTCGAGACATTCCTAACATGAAAGAGGACAAAGACTGCAGATGAGCCATGCCCAGGACATAACATCATATGTAATTTGGGATTGTAAACACCAACAGTCAAAACCGTGATTTCAAACAAAGTAAAAAAGCCTTCATTCCCTATCAATAGCAGAACAGCTCCACCTACTGGTGGAGTCAAAGCCCTGCAGGGTGAGAGGTTCCAATAAGTCCTGAAGTGGGGGAGAGATACTAACTGCTCTGAGGAAAGCAGAAGCCAATTTCAGGGTACAAACACAACACATGAAAGGTATTCCTCTCCCCCCAGTGTTAAAAAAAAAAATGTACGATCAAAACTACTAATGTGTAAGAGATTATGAAAATAGGTATGACCCATTATTGCAGCTGTCTGCTTGCTTCAGAGCTAGAGGCAGAGTAAGCAGTTTTTTCAGAAGCCTCTGCTCCTCCAAGCTCACTACCAGCAGGACTGCTTCTGGAAAGGAGCAACCTGCCCCGGTGCTGTCCGCAGGCTCCATGTAACACTGACTACTTGGCCTCACCCCTGTCAGCCACACTCCTTCCCCTGCCATCCAGCTGTCCAAAGCCCAGTCTGCTCATCTGGATTTGGTGGGGAGGTTGGACTCTTTTTTTCCTGAGGGCTGTAGCTTCTAGGTCCTCACCTCAGGCACAGGCTCCCCACTTTTTGAGTCATGATACCATCAGGGCAGAGGGAGGGCTCAGAGCCTACCGATGATCTTTTTCTCTATCCCTGGGCCGTTTCCACTGAGCCACAAGCTCTCTGATTTAAGGAGGTGTGAAAAATAAAGTGTTTTCAACCTAAAGCCATCTAGTTGAAAGAGCCTATTTCTATCACGGGGGTGTAGTAATCTGTTCTTATGGCTTCCCAACTCACCCGGAAGAGACCCCGACAGAGAACTGGGGTGTGGCACATAGCCCAGTGGCACTGAGGCCGGGCCGGGCACCACATAGTCATTGGTCATGGTCTCTCCATCGCCCTTCATGCGTGGACACAGCATCCGCTGGCAGATGAAGTAGATGGTTCCAGAAACAAAAATGGTGACAATCACTCCAATAACAGAACCGACTGTGTTGGTGGCCTGTGGGGCTGGCTCTTCCGTTGGATCTACAATGGAGAATACTACATGGTTATCCAACAAGGACAATGCGTATATTAAGACAACAGCAAAGCATTTTTTGTATGTACATTTATGCTATCACCTATGGAAATCTACTTCTGTGGATGTTTCTCTGAACATAACTGCTCTCTTTAAGGGATTTCTCAAAGCAAAACACACACAAAAAAAATCCCTGGCACAAAAAGCCAACTTAAAAAGGCTTTTTGTTGTTGTTGTTTCTATTTTTGTTTTCCTGTCTTATTTGTTCATTTATCTTCCTTTGGAAGGGACAAAGGTGAACAAATGCAGCAGTGGTACTCACTAGACACTATGTGAAAAATGAACTATACAACTTGTGGGTGGGGACAGGCGGGAAAAACTGGGAGAGAGCCAGGGGAAGGATGGCATTGTCCACCTCCTCTGAACCTTTATAATACCAATAAAAAATAGACAACTTAATACTTATTTTTAATAAGGAAATCTTAATCACAAAGAAAAGGAGAAGCCAGGAGACGGTGGCTCATGCTTGTAATCCTAGTTACTCAGAAGGCTGAGATCTGAGGACTGTGGTTTGACGGCAGGAAAGTCTGAGAGACTCTTATTTCCAGCTAATCACAGAAAAAGCTGGAAGTGATGCTGTGGTTCAAGTGGCAGAGCAAAAGGAGCTCAGGGACAACATGCAAGCCCCAGGACCGGGAGAAAAGAAAAAAGGAAGGAGAAAGCGCTGTAACCTACCCAGGAAGCTGAGAACCTGGGACCACAGTCTGAAGGTAGGCTAGGCAGAAAAATCTGCAAGGCTCCATCTCTAATAAACCAGCAAAATAATGGACTAGAGACACAGCCCACGTGGCCTTCAGGGTAATGTACTTACAACAATCCAGCTCGTCAGATTTGTCTCCGCAATCCACGTGATGATCACATTTCTTGTGCTTTCCAATGCACTGACCATTGGCACAGCGGAACTGGTCAATCAAACAGAGCACTAGGAAAATGCAAATCGTTTTCCTGTTTTTACTGTGTGTCAGGCAATTCCACCAAGGGTTAAAAGATGCTTTCTGAGTACAAATGAAAACCCACTAACTAGACTTCTGGAAAATCCCTAGCTATTATTCCCTGTGCTGTCCTTCAGTAGGAAAGAGCAGAAAGGGAATCTAGCAGGTAACTTCCTGCCGCGTTCTTTCAAGTTCTTCCTTTACTAATAATGACTTTATCCTGTAGGTCACCAGAACAGGTTTTATACTATACAAGGCTCACAAAGGGAAGAGAATGCAATATACTTAGGGCTTACTAGAAAACTACTACTTTTACATCTTGATGACCCAATCTCTCCATGTTCTCTCACAGGACTCAGCTCACTGCTGTGGTTTGGACATGGTTTCGGTACGGCCTGAAAGGTTTGTGCTCTGGAGGCAAGGTTCACAGGGTGGCCCTGTATGGGTGACGGACCTCTGAGGACAGAGGCACAGGGAGCCAAGTGGAAGATCACTGTGTTCCTTTCCTCAGAGTGGATTAAGGTAGCTCGTAGGAGACCTTTGCTCAGTTCTTAACATGAAGTTATCCAAATAGGAAACCGCCCCTCCTCTTGCTCCAGCAGTTTGTCTTAAGGTGTGTTATCACAAAAGTATTCCCGCTACTGCACTGTCATTTGCCATGAAACCTTCCTCAGAGCCCAGCTGATGCTAATGCTACACACACACACCCTTCAGTGACCCAGCCTTAGGTATGCCATTACAGTAGCAGAAGTCTGACTACCACATAGTAAGCTGTAAACACCTTATCCATTTGCTACATGGCATTTATGTTCATAAGGAATTCAAATATAAAGAAAGCCCAACTACTTGACGAGGAAAGGCTCTGTGCGCTGGCACTGAGGAATTCTGGGTACCTTCACAGTTCTTCTCATCAGATGTATCTTGGCAGTTTGCATCTCCGTTGCACCGAAGGGCACCATCGATACACTGCCCACTGGCACACTGGAACTGGGACTCGGAGCACACAGGACAGTTGAGCTCATCACTGTGGTCCTCACACTCAGTGAAGCCGTCACAGCGCCACGCCACAGGGATACAGTCGATCTCCCCGGTGAAGCAGGTGAAGTGCTGAGGAGAACATGTGGGAGGTTCTTCAAATGGACAGGGAGGGAGTGACAAAACACAACACTGGTCACACAGAGGTAGCAACGTCCGCTCCAGAGCACTGCACATCTGATAACATTTATATGCTTTACAACACACGTCTAACTAGTACTTCCTATCAAACTATGACTCACGTTTTCTCACATTGTAATTCAAGTAGGATTTTATCTGCAAGCTGTTACAATCTCACAAATAATCTGCAATAATCACTGTGGTCAGCAAACTCCATGTATTTTAAGGCCAGACTAGAATCCAGGCTTCCTATGAATAACCATCTCCTAGGGTTCTGACGCTGCTTTTCGATTGATCCACAGCTCAGAACTGTTTTAACAATTATTCTAAGATGTCATTTTCACTACCTTTGCACTGATAAACAAAAGGAGTGGTGGGTAAGACTTACTGGCACCTGATGAGAATAAACAGAATCAGGCAGGATCACACTCCACACAGCTACACACTCACAGCTTGGAGATACATGAAGGCCAGTTTCTCCAGATGAATTAGTTCTATGAACTGTATTATGAATATATTAAAATCAGCTCCTGACCCTACATCCCTCTGGCATGAAGCTCATATTGTACAACTAAAACTGACAGTCTCTAAGAGAAAAGCCATTCAAACAATGTCATTGTTTTACAAATGAGGACGAAGGCTTGGAGAGGCTGACCCAGTACCCAAGGACACACAACCTCCTATAAATACCTGATAGCTAAAAAAGAAAAAGTCATCAGTAGCTCAGATCTATAATCCTAGTCACTAGGGGAATCAGAGGATAACGGTTCAAAACCCAGGCAGAAAAGTCCTCAAGACTCAATCTCTAAAATAATCAACAAAAAGCCAGGCTAAAAATGTAGTTCAAGTGGGAAGAATGCCAACAAAGCAAGCAAGCAAGAAGCCCTGAATCCAAACCCCAGCAAAGGCAAACAACAACAACAACAAAAACAGAACTAGAAGGACATCTCTTTAAAGTCTGTCCTATTTACTACTGTCATAGTTTCTTTAAAAACTTATGCTAATCAGGCACTGGTGGCTCATGCCTATAATCCTAGCTATTCAAGAGGCTGAAATCTGAGGATTATGGTTCAAAGCCAGCCCCAGACAGGAAAGGCCATGAGACTCTTTATCTCCAATGAACCACCAGAAAACCGGAAGTGGCACTATGGCTCAAAGAGGCAGAGTGCTCATCTTTAGAGAAAAAGCTCAGGGACAGTACCGAGTTCAAGCCCCACAACCAACCAAAAAATAAAATAAAATAAAAAGAGTGGGGGTGGGGGAGGCGCCGGGGACCTGGGCAATAAAAGACTCCATTAATAGGAAAAAAAAAAAAAAAGGTTCAATCACCTCCTCCTAACTCCATAATTGGGTGGCCAAGCTGAAGCCTCTGTGAACATTAAGACTCAAATGTTGTACAACAACAAAAAAAATCAAAACAATCTTTTGTCACCTAAACCAAAAACATTTGTGTATCAGTCTCATTAATAACTGTAGGTATAAAGTCAATTCTTGTATTCAGTGATTTTTTCAAACAACAGAGTGGGGTTAACCTGGTGCAGGGCACTGCCATACTGTGTTTCAGTCCACCGTGATAAAATCATTTCACCACAAAGCGATCACCTGAGATGCTGCTTCAAAAGTAATTTATTCTTGGTAGATAAGTAATAAAAAAGAGCAGGAAACCTCAGTGGACACAATTCCAACAATGATACCCACTGACAAGCAATGAGAATTCAGTGGATAGAGCTCAGAAGAGATGGAAGAACTTTTTTCATCTTGCCTGCCTAACATGTTACTAGGAAACAAGTCATTCATAAGCTGAAAATATGATGATGCATATATAGTGAAATAATATTTGGCTTTTAAAAAAAAGGAAATCCTAATGTCCAAAACAAGTGATAATATTATGTTAAATGAAATAAGCAAGGTACAGGAGGACAAACACCCTAAGACCTCACTCATATGCAGGGACCTCACAGAAACAGATGGAAATAGCAATTATGAGAGGATTGGGGAGCGGGGGGAAAGGAGTAACTCACAGGCACCACACAGTGAAGGACCAACCCAGTTAGAAGAATGTGCAACTTCACCTCTACCCACCTCCAGGCTAGACAGAGAATATGGCGGCACTTGTATCTGCACAAGAAAGTCACAGCACATTTACCTCCACAGGAGAGCTCATCCTGAAGCAGAACCAGGTGCATGGGACAGGAGCACCTTGTAGTTCCATCCCCTTTCACGAGACAGATGTGCGAACAGCCACCATTATCCTGAGCACATGGGTGCTGTCCTGGAAAATAAGTGATGCATGAAACAAAAGAAAACCAGTGTAAAAATCCATCCCAACTTTAGTTCAATATAGTTCCTTACTCTGTCCCCATACAGACCATAAGAAAATATCTATGTTTGATCTATTATTACACACATGCACATGCATGCACACATGCATGCACGTGCACTGTCATCAGCATCCTACCAGAGTCACACTACGGTGCCTAGGCTGGTCCCACATCCTAAGGCTCAAGTGATCCTCCTGCCTCAGCCTCCTGTGTGCTGGGCCAGGGGCATAGGCAACACCATGCTCAGGTCTGTCCTTTAAAGCATTAACAGGTATCTTAAGCAAGTTAATGCAAAATATTGTAATCATACCCAAAAATATTTTAACACCATAGGCTCATGTTAATGATGTAAATAAAGTAAGTTGATGAACAGAACTAGGAAAAAGA
This sequence comes from Dipodomys spectabilis, assembly GCF_019054845.1. NCBI lineage: Eukaryota > Metazoa > Chordata > Mammalia > Rodentia > Heteromyidae > Dipodomys > Dipodomys spectabilis. The sequence continues at coordinate 648,788 of NW_024871321.1, read as the reverse complement.
CCAGGGAGACAGCTAAGACCTAGATATTAGTCTATTTGCACAGTAAGGACTCTCCAAGATTTGAACTCAAAAACTTTGTAGAAGTCTAATCTCCTACAAAGGCTATTCCACTGAAAAGTATATTTTAATGAGGAATCTGTGGAAAATAAAACTTATCTGAAGAAAAAATTTACGGTTACTTGGAACTGAACCATTCAGAAGGAAACAAAGTTGCAAAAAGTAATGTGCAACATTACTATTATTATTTCATTGAATTTGGGCTAAGTTAAAGAAACAAACCATTTGACAAAGTCTGTTTCACATATTGAATTTTTATTTGATTCTGCATTGCTGTGTTGACTGGTTTGAATCCAAAGACAACACTCCTGGATTAGAAGATACAAGCTGCAGCAGTGTTTCTCAACCCTTTAATTTCATGATACTTTTCATTAAAAAAAAAAATCCTTTTTTTTTGGTCAGGGGCACTGTCCCTGAACTCTTTACCTCAAGGCTGGTGCTATACCACTTGAGCCATAGTGCCACTTCTGATTTTTCTGGTGGTTAATTAAAGATAAGAGTCTTACAGGTGTTACTGCCCATGATGGCTTTGAACCATGATCCTCAGATCTCCTGAGTAGCTAGGATGTCAGGCGTGAGCCACTAACTCCCAGCCCTTATTACTACAAATTTCAGAAAGTTTTCCCAAGCACAAGCATCCACAAGTCAGGTAACTTAGGTAGGTACCATGTTATTATCTAATTTATATTAAATATCCAGCCTCAGTTATTATATGTTATGAAATAACAAACTCCAACTTTGTAATCCCAAATGCCGCTGACTTAATTCATGGACTGTGGCAACGATGGACAAGTAAGCTGGACGCAGTGCCACTCTGGCTCCTGTATCTCCCTTTCACAGACGTGGATTCCACAAGCAAGCACTGAGCTGGCAAGGCAAGGAGCTGGAATAGTCTCCTAGTTCTTTTTTTTTTTTGGGGGGGGGGGGGGCCGGTCGCGGGGCCTGAACTCTGGGCCTGGCCGCTGTCCCTCAGCTCTTCAGCTCAAGGCTAGCGCTCTACCACTTGAGCCACAGCACCACTTCCGGCTTTTTGTCTTTTTTGCTTATGTGGTGCTGAGGAATCGAACCCAGGGCCTCAGGCATGCAAGGCAAGCGCTTTACCACTGAGTCAACTTCCCAGCCCCGTCTCCTAGTTCTCCAGTAACATTAGCCCTGCTGACATTAACAAGGCCTACAGAAGTGACTGTGGTTGGGTCTACACATTAGATACAAGTATTAACAAGAAAAGAAGCCAAGAAGATCAAGCATTTTCAAAAGTGTTATATATATTTTGTGTGTGTGTGTGTGTGTGTGTGTGTGTGTGTGTGTGTGTGTGTGTGTGTGTGTGTGTGTGTGTGTGTGTGTGTGTGTGTGTGTGTGTGTGTGTGTGTGTGTGTGGCTACTTATCTAAGTTTGAAACTGAAAATTTTATCTAAGGGAAAGAATAAGGACTTTCTGACTCAATTCTTCCCTCATGTGTAAACATTAATTTTTAGTTTGTTTTGCTTTTGTTTAAGGTTATAGTTAACCCATGATAAATATACTCATCATGGCATAGAATGTCATTTTTCCTTTTGTTTAAACTCTAGGGACATAAGGGAAAAGAGAAAGACCAGTGTCTTGGAGAAGACAGGGAAAAAGCTTCACTTTCCCTAGCTGAGCAATTTGACTCTTGGTAGTGCTGGGAGCAGAACTACTGACAAACTACACCCTCACACCAACAATTTTTAAAATCAAAAAAGGCCACACCTTTCCCTCTTACTGAGTTTTTTGGGTTGTGTGCACCAGTCCTGGGGCTTTGTTCACCTAGTAACTCTACCCTTTGAGTCACAGGTCTTACAAACTTTCCTGCCCAGGCTGGTTTCATACCCTAATCTTCATATCACAGCCTCCTGAGTAGCTAGGATTACAGGCGTGAGCCACTGGTACCCCAGCTCCCTCATGCCTGGTTTAAGGGGAGATGCTTAACTAGATAGAAAAAGCTCTAAAGTTCAAAACAATGACAAAACTGATAGCATATCAGTAATTCCCCAAAGACAGAAAGAGTGAGGAAACCACAGACTCAAGCGCAGAGGTGCCGGGAGTGTGGTCCGTGGCACTTACTGTACTCCTGAAGGTTGAGCTCCTTCACAGCGTGAATGGCACTGAGCTGGGCAATCCGAGCCTGGACCTTGGTCCTGCCCTCCCGACCAGTCATGTCAATTTTTTCAATCATTTGCTGCTGCTTATCGATCCAATAAAGCCAGTTTTCAAACACGGTCAGTCCCACAGGCTGCAAGATATTGGAGTCTTCTAACACTATCCTGTTGGCACCTTGGAAAGGAGAGCATTCGACAGCCATCACTCACTGTTGCCCTTTCACCCAGGGCCCGCCACCCTTGCTATGATTGGCAGGCCCCACCACCTTTCCCACAACCATTCAGCCCGGGAAGACCAGCTTTGTTCTGCAGAAATGAAAGTACACGTTCTTTATCTCAACACAGTACTGAAGGAGGGTGATAATGTCAGAAAACAGAATAAACCAGACATTCAAGTGTGACCAAGAGTGAACAGATGCCCATACACAGCAAATACTCGAGCTCACGGAGTGAGGGAGTCACTAAGTGTTATGAGAATTCTTGCATAAAGCAGATGAAAGCGCTCTCCAGATGAAGCAGCAGGGAACACGACCTGGACCCCATTGCTGCAAGCCTGTGAGCTGTCCAAGGAGAACAAGTTCACCCTCACCCCGCCTGGCTTCACAGAACACAGAGCAATCTACGGAACTGTAGGTCTTTAGTCAGGAATCATGTCTGCCAAACACACGCAGAGATATGCAGTCTCCTGACAGGCAGCCTGTTCTACTGCTGAACGGGTAAGGTCCTTCACACCCCTGTACTTTACTCACAGATTCCTTTCCCTCATTCAAAAAGAAAATGAGCTGCTTATTCCCTCCCTAACTTCCTAACAGTCTCTGAATACTTCAGAACACTTCCAGGATTTCTAAATAAATCAAAGATATTAGCTTACAGTTTAGGAATTCAAGGAGCATTCCAAAGCAGGTCTAATGCTGCTTTAATAAACAGGGAAACTATTCCACAGACTCAGTCCCTGTCCACGAGAGATGAAGAGCAAGTACAGGAGTGCTCCCTTCTAAATACTGAAATGCCCGTGGTGAAAACACAGGTCCAGTACAACCCCAGACGACAAAGCAGCGGGAGGGACGGAGTATCTGCAGGTTAGACAGAAGCTTCTGGCTGACAACACAGTAACCCATGGAACACTAGGCCAGAGCTGCTCAGGTCCTCTGAGTCAGGGAGCACCGAGCACCTGAGTGTAGGTCAGAAGGAGTGGGCAGTCGCAGAGGCAGTATGTCACCGACATGGCTGCTCCATGTCCTCCCTGACCCAGGCCTGAGCCCATCAGGAAAAGTCAAGGCAGGAAGGTGTCAGTGGGAATTACTTAAAAGTCCCACCTTCTACATACCCCCCATACCATTTAAGATCTCCAGCTAAGCCACATCTGTCCTAATATAAGGGTGGGGTTTCTGAACAAACTGAAACAACTCTGAAAACAGAAAATCCTTGGAAGAAAAAGAAAAGGAACATCAGGGGGATGACCTTCGAGTCCCACCCAACACTGGAGAAGTCCCCTGCATCACGGTGGCTGTACCTCGGTTGCTTCAGTGCTGCATGCTACACTGCCCACTAGGGACCACCATTTTTTAGTCTCTACATTTAAGTATGGAGAAAACGATACAATATTAGACAAATACTGCAACATGTGTGTGAGTGCGCATATTTGTATTTAGACCTGAATCTAAATCTAGATCAAGATCTATTATATAGAATGCCACTACTAGTTTTAGGTCACAGAAAAACATTCAGACATGTATGTATCCTTATGCAGATGTAACTCTTAAGTTTTAAAAATCATCCTCCTACATCTAATTCTCTTGAATGGTGCTGGTATTCTGCACACTGATAATAGACTATTACTTCACAAAGTATATTCATAGCTTCACAACTATCTACCCTGTACCCGTGTTACTGTTTCTAAGACAGACACCAAATCAAAGAAATGCCTGTTTACATTTTGGTCACTACTGGCAAACTGCCCTCTATAAACGTTTTACCAATTTCCACTTCTGCCAAAGTACATGAAAATGTATCACATTCTACCATCCGGCCAGTGTAGAGTATAATTGGCTTTAATATACTTTTTGCCACTCCACCAAATACAAACAGTGCATTATTTTAACTTCATTTCCCCTGTCATACAGAGTATTTGGACATCAGAGACTAAGGAAGGGGCAACAGCTATGATCACAGGCGGAGGACTACAGAGAAATAAGCAAATGTGAATAAAACACCAGGAGTGTAAGGGGCGTAGTGGGTTTGTGAAAGGTGAGTGAAGTACACAACCACACCATTTCCCTGTAGGTACAGATACTTTTAAAAGACTCTGTAGGAAAAGCAGTGCTACTGGATGTCATGGTCAGGAAAGTGTCTACAGTGTGTAAACCGTGTTGTTTGTTAAGAGTGGCTATTTGTAAATGTCCAGAAGGAGTAATAATCAAGGTACAGAATCACAAGCGAGGATTTGGGCCACATGAGTAGACTGGAAGTACGTTGTTTACAGGTCTTGAAAACTGGGAAATGACTTGATGACAGAGGAAGTAATAGTGCTGACTGCTGAAGAAAAGGCTCTTCTCCAACTAACTTGTCACTATATTTAATATAGAATAATCCAAGACAAGAAGCATACACATGGTTTTGAGGAGCTACCGCACGACCTCCATCAAGGCACGGGCAACACTTGCTGGGTACCTGAGAGATCGCTGCTTTCAATTCTCCGGAGATCTGAATCAGCCCAGAAGAGCTTGCCCAACCTGCTATCGAGAGCCAATGCCACTGGTTTACTCAAGCCACTGAAGAAGAGAACCTCCCGCTCCGTCCCATCCAAAGCAGCCCGTTCGATTTTGGGGGATCTTTCCTGAAGATTGGTAAAATACATATACCTGAAGAGATAGGAGAGAACAATGTTACCAACATGAAAAGGCCACACAGCACATTTTTTAAGGAGGCAGGGTAGGGATGCAGATCTGTGGCACAGCACTTGCTTAGCATGCCGGAGACCTGGGGTTTGATGCTAGCAACACTGCCAATGAAAAAAAAACAGAGAGGTAAAATAGTACTTTAAAACCTAACTTTTGGTTTTTGTTGTTCTTTTCCCTGAGACAATCTATGTAGCTCTGACTCCTCAAATGGACAATCCTCCAGCCTCAGCCCCAACCCAGAGTGTTGCAATTACAGAAGTGTAAATTTACTTTTTAACTGATACCTAAACCACAAAAAGGGTCATGTTTTGACACATGTATTCATGGCCGATCAGGTTAAACATACCTCCTCAAGCACATGTCACCAGTATGGCAAGAGCATTCAAAGTCCTTTCTTTAGCACTCTGGAACACAGACTACACATTGCCACCTCTAGTCACTACACTGTTCAAGTGCAGACCTGAACTCCAACTCTGTACCTACTGATCAACTTTTTGTAAAAAGGCTACAGAGGGCCAGGCATGGTGCCTGAAACCTGTATTCCAACTACCCAGGAGACATAGATCAGGAAGATCAGGGTTTGAGGCCACCCTGAGCAAAAAGATCCCATCCTAACTGATAAGCAGAGTGTGATGGCACACACCCCTGATGCCATCTACACAGGAAATCATAGATAAGAGGAGCATGGTCTGAGGCCAGGTGGGTCAAAGACTCCAGACCCTAAAACCTAACTGAAGCAAAAAGGGTGAGAGGAGTGGCTCAAGTGGAGGAGTGCCTGCCTCGACAAGCATGAGGTCAAGGGATACATCCACCACTTTCAATAAAAGTAACGAAGGGCTCACACAGTCCTCGGGATGCCCAGTCTCATGGATTAACGTAACAGTGCAAGACACAGGCATGACAACTGCAGAATAATGTGGCCAGAATGTCTTGAACACAAAATTTCAAGCTCTCTCTTAGCTGACAGGTGCAACAACTAAAAATAAGTCACAGGTATCTTACAGTTGTAGGTTTCAACCCTTTCCTCTAACTCCTCTGAAGTAAGATGCGTTCCTGCTGAAGTCCTTACCCAGATGTGAGAGAGTACTGAATGTTTATGAAGTGCAAAGCTCTGAGTTAAATGAAGGAAGAGCTGTTCCTTCTTCATAAGAGGACCTGAGGCCTACTTAAGAATACACAAGTGGCAAACAGCTAAGCCTAAGGTTGACTGGGAAGAACGATGCCGGGCTAGTGAGGCACACACAGAGCCCACGTGGCAAGGGCAGGGGAGCAAGGAAAACATCATGGGGGATGTGGCAGCAAAACTTACTTCACGTGGGAAGAAACCTGAGGCAGGGAGAAGAAAGGACACTCAAGAAAGCCATGAGAGGGGACGGGGGCGGAGAACATTGAGGGGTCCCTGGCTCACAGGACACTTATAGGGACTGGCTGATGCAGACATGTCCAAATGCCGCTCCGGTAACATACCCTTTCTCTGGGTTCACCACAATGGCTCGAGGTCTGTCTTGCTCGCCCTTCAGCACCACTCCGATTGACCTCCCATCTAGCCTTGTCACAGTGATGACATTGGCAGCCTCGCAAGTCCAGTAGATATAGCGGCTGTAAATATCAATGCTGAGGTCATAGGGCTGTATTTCTAGGTTCTGACTGGAAACGGAGCTCACAACCACAGTGAAGCCCTAAGGAAAGAAACAGACACACACAGGTAGCAAAGTTAGACTCCACATCGGACAGTCTTGCCGTGGCTACTCCCAGTGCTTTTACCTGTGAGGGATTCCCATTCCTTTTTTCCTTTTGGCCAGTCCTGGGGCTTGAGCTCAGAGCCTGGGCACTGTCCCTGAACTTTTTTGCTTATAGCTAGCACTCTACCCCTTGAGTCACAACTCCACTTCCAGCTTTTGGGGGGTTAATTGGAGATAAGCACCTCATAAGGCTTTGCAGCCTGGGCTGGCTCTGAACCACAATCCTCTTGAGTAAGCTAGGATTACAGCTGTGAGCCACCAGTAGCCAGTCATCCTGGATGTTTTTTAATTTTACTGAGATTGTTAGGTTGATTTTCGAATCTTTTAAGTAATAAACAAATAGTTATGTAACTGTTGTTTATAAAGTCCCTTCTGCATTCCTTAAAGCTAAAGGCTCATAAGAACAGGGATCAGAACAAAGGCCCACCTGACTTCAAAACTTCTAACTCTGGAAAGACCAGTGACAGGGATGAACTCATCCACACACAAGCCCAAACCACCCCCCTACCATTTCCACCCCAACCCCATCATCACACAGTTCCTCTCAAGTAAAAAGTTACCCATTCTGGGGCTGGGAAGTTGGCTCAGTGGCAGAGCGCTTGCCTCGCATGCCTGAGGCCCTGGGTTCAATTCCTCAGCACCACATAAGCAAAAAGAAAAAAGCCAGAAGTGGTGCTGTGGCTCAAGTGGTAGAGCGCTAGCCTTGAGCTGAAAAGCTGAGGGACAGCGCCCAGGTCCAGAGTTCAGGCCCCACGACTGGACCCAAAAAAAAAAAAAAAAAAGTTACCCGTTCTGGGGTTTCAGTTAGCATCCACAGACACACAGACACACACTGCGTTAAATGAAACAGCATAGCAACTAGTAGAAGATAAGAACATTACCTGGCTGCCATCTTCTTGTGCCTTTCGGATCACGTTTTGCCGCGAGTCAATCCAATAGAGCTGTTTGTCCAGCGGGTCGTAGTCTATGGCCCGGACGTTGCGAAGGCTGTGGATAGGGAGGATGATGTCAGGACTCTGCTGTTCATCGATCACCATGCGGTTGATGGCGCTCTTTTGACTGAAGAGCAGGAAAGTGGTGGGAGCTTAGAAGGAAAGAGGAGACTTTGAGACAGAGTGACTAAGTCTTGCAGCACTCTTTCAAGACTGGATCCGCCTGCATGCAGTAGGTACTTCACAAAACAAACACAGCCAGGCTCAGGGCAGAACCCTTTGGCATGCCTCTGAGAACTCTCTACAGAGTGGCACTAAAGAGTATGCCATTTGCCAACCCAGTTATAAATTCACCCCATGGCACAGCTAGCCTACTTATGTTCACCTTGCAGTGTAACACGGTAGATGTGATTTCAGTGAAGGATTTTATAAAAACATATAAAAGACCCTATTTTACCTTATGTACATATGGTGGTTGCAATCAGGAAGAAGGTAAAAATCAACTCCTAACAGATGCAGAAAATCTGGACACTGGTGGCTCATAACTGTAATCCTAGCTACTCAGGAGGCTGAGCTCTGAGATCACAGTTGGAAGCCAGCCTGGACAGGAAAAGTCCATGACACTCTTACCTCCAATGAACCACCAGAAAAATGGAAGTAGCTCTGTGGCTCAAGTGGTAGAGCACTAGCCTTGAGCTGAAGAGCTCAGGGACAGCGCCCAGGCCCTGAGTTCAAGCCCAAAGACTGGCACAAAAAAGAAAATCTTTCTGGGTGCCAGTTGCTCATGCCTGTAATCCTACTCAGGAGACTGAGACCTGAAGATCGCTGTTCGAAGCCACCCCAGGCAGGGACGTCTGTGAGACTCTTATCTCCAATAAATTACTCAAAAAAGGCTGGAAGTGGTACGGTGGCTCAAGTGGTAGAGCACTAACCTTGAGCACAAAGACTCAGGGATAGTACCCAGGCCCTGAGTTCAAGCCCCACAATGAGCAAAAAAAAAAAAAATTATTTCTGGAATTTTCCACTTAATATGAAGGTTGACTGCAGGTCACTGGAAACCACAGAAAGCAAAATAGCCAATAAGGGAAACTACTGTCTACGTCTTAAATTCCATAATTATACGCTATTTCCCTTGGTACTCCGTCATTAAATCCAGCACAATCATGTCTTTCTCGGGAACAGAAATATAAATAGCCAAGCCCGAACTCTCTGCCTTCATCAGAGCCCCACTCCTGCAGTCCCTGGGTTTTATACGTTTTACACTCAGCTGCATATTGGCTCACGTTCTAAAGGAACTCACTGGCATGCACCAAGAAGCTTGGGACTTCAAGTTATTCTTAGAAATCCAGAGTGGAGCATTTAAAAAGAATCTAATGATTTGCTAGAAACCTCTATCGATTTTCTTGAAGAATTTTATTTTGACTACTATTTTTCTGAGTAAAATTTTAAAAATAAAGAAGACTAATTTGTATGTTTCCGACATAATAGGCACCACTTATCCATACTAAGACATACAGTGAGATAAGAAGACCCTGAATTTTTAGTTCTCAAGTTTTCCTGTCTAGGGTTCAATTAATTGAATACATAGTGGGCTCTCAATATATTTTACTGGATATTTTTTTCTAAGTCAGGCTTGAACCTTTAATGAGACTCCACAGCTGGGTAAAAATCTTTTTTTTTTTTTTTTTTAATGTGTATTAAGATTAAAACCAAGACTTGGGGCACAGTGTCCCAGGATGTCCCAGGCAGGAGGATGACTGAGCTCAGAAACAGCATCACCTATTGGTGGATGGATGGAAACAAACGTAGCTCCAAATAAATGCTTGTTTCAAATCTACTGAAGGTATTAGTAACTACAAATGGCTCAGTATTTCTGAGGAAAGTAAGAGTTTATTTACGGTCAGTGCTAAACCTGACACAGTATGTCTGAATCTACACTATCTATTTCAAACAACTCCCTCCCACAGGTGCTGCAAAATGATGTTGGCAGCTATCTGCATATTGCCTTCTCCCAACGAAGACGTGGCATGCAGAGGCTGGAGGGGTACAGCGGAGGAAGCTGTCCCGTCATCTTTAGAAGGCAGCTGTGTTAAAAGGAAGGTGCTGCTCTTGGGCAAGAATGAAGTGAGCTATAAGACCAAGCCAAGCCCAGCAGGCACCACAGTGCACTGAGCATGGGCTGGAGTATAGCCCACTCTTCATTAGCCAAACCACGCAACTTCCTGATGAAACATCTCCCTTGGGAGCCACCTCAGAAGACACACCTTCCCCCCACTCCCTTAATACATTAGCACAACTATGTTACTATGTCCGCCTTGAATATTCTCATCTCTAGATTTGTTTTTAATCATGTCTGCTAATTTGTCTTGTCTCTCCACTAGGACACAGGCCCTCATGTAAACATTGGTCATGGCCCCTATCTCCCCAGCAACCATGTTGCTGGCCTTGTTAACAGTGTTTATGTTTAATGCAAATTATTTTCTACATTTGACCTGAAAGCTATTGTATACCCACCCTTCCCTACAGCTCCAAAATCTGGATTCACCACTGGATGGGCAGATCTGCTAACAGAACTGGCAGAGACTAGCACATGCGCACTGGGTTTACAGCATGTGTACTCCACTTCCCCGTCTAGTTCTGAGTTAGACATCCTCCTTTGTGTGCCCTGTCTGGCCTCATATGCCAGGTGTGGCACTCATACCAAAATAACTTGTTCTATCTGGCTTGGCCTGTGCATTTCAAAACACAGGAGATTATGTTTTGGATTTTCCTTAATGTACTATCTATACTGCTCTTTCCTTCCTTCATTGTAACTAAGAATTATGTAAAAAACAAACAAACAAACACCAGTCATTCTTTTCTGTGACACTGTCTGGCTTGCCCTAAGGTAAAAGATTTAAATTTCTGTAGCATCAAGTTGTTATCTAAAGTGACAAAAATTAGCATCTCTCCCTTTGGTCCTCTCCTTTTAGATATTCTCCTTTTTAAACAATTGGCACTAGACTTCCACAACTTTTCACTCTGGAAAACCTGGACTGTAGCATGTAAAATGAGGCTTGCTCTTCTCATGTAACCTTAGCGGGGGCAGAGGGGACATGCAGCTCACCGCTACAAGTCCTGTTGTCAGCATTCAGGGAGTAGTGGGCAGGGCACCCACAGACGAACCCCCCAACGGGCACAGCCAGGCAGAGGTGGGAGCAGTGCCCGTTGCTGGAGGCACACTCATTCCAGCCTGCCTGCCGAGAGGAGTGGAAGACGAGGATGTCCATCACATAGTCCAAATGGCCCTGAATGATGGTGCGGTTTTGGCCACTTGTTTTATTGGCACGCTCAATGCTGCGCCGGCTCCAGTCCGTCCAGTAGATATAATCTTGGTACTGAGTTAAGCCAAAAGGATGAGGCAAGTCATCTGCTATCACTTCCCGATTGAGTCCTAGTTTCAAAGTCAGCAGAGAAGCAGGGGGTGAAATGTGTGAAGACACAGTGTCTTAACAGAAAGCATTACATCTGCAACTGATTTAAAATAGAACAATTCATTTCAAAACAATTCTAATACCAGACCAGTCCTAGGAAACTACTCCTGCACTTCCCACTAGAAATCACTGCTGCTGCTTCCAACTCCCATGAATGATCTGAGGCTGTATTTTCACTTCTTATCGGCCTGTATGTCAGCATTTGCTCCTCCCACAAAGAGAAATACCTACGGAACCACAGTATTACAAACAAGGATGAGATTTTCTTCATACTAAATAGACATGACTCAAAGTAACTAGACTGTTGTTAGTAATAATAAGGGTACACTGAGAAAAGGGAAGGTGTCGCTCACGGAATCTTTTCCATGGTGAATAGCAGCCATGACTTCTGTATGAAGAGCACGCACTGTGAGCAGAGCAGCAGAGCTTACCTAGCATATTTGAAGACTCTATTAAGTTGGTGTCCAAGTCTGTCCAGTAAAGCCGTCTCTTGGCATAATCGATGGTCAGACCATTTGCTCGACCCACGTTAGGAACCAATGTGGTTCGCTCACCTCCATCCATGGCGGCTCTGTCTATCTTAGGCTTTCCGCCCCATTCAGTCCAGTACATAAATCTGAGGAATTAACAATGGAAATGTTCCGTAAACATTCCACTTCGATAGGCCCACACTCATGAAAAGTAACTAAAAATACATATGGTAAACCAAGCAAATGGGGAAAACAAACGGGGCTGTAATTCTTCAATTACTCTGTCACTTTCAGCTAAACCTATTTTCACACATCTTAGAAAAGGATATGAGTTAGCTCTCAGCCTTTCTAATGAATTTGTTCCATTCAAACCTAGGAACTGGACACAAACCAATTATTTCATTATTGTGCACGAGCATTTATGAAACTATTATTCAAGATAATAGCAAAGGATCAAGTCCTGGTGCACGAATCTGAACACAGCAACTTAAATATCTAAAATACTGGACTTACTTTCAGCTTGTGTAATCAAAACAAGCTGCAAGAGCATACCACATGCAAAAGCAGCAATGGCCTGAAGTTGATGTCAGAAGCAAAGCCCAAACAGTCCATGGGAACATACTGCAACACTAAGAGGTGGATGCAAGAATGCCCTGCACTAGTAAGAGTGCACTGCACCGGTACAAGCGGTCCATGGGAGCATAATGCACCAGTAAGAACCAACTGTGGGAATGGACTGCACCAGTAAGAGTGGTCCATGGGAGCCACTGCACCAGTAAGAACCATCCGTGGGAATGCACTGCACAGGTAAGAGCAGTCCACGGGAGCACAGTGCACCAGTAAGAACCATCCGTGGGAATGCACTGCATGAGTAAGAGTGGTCCATGGGAGCCACTGCACCAGTAAGAACCGTCCGTGAGAATGCACTGCACAGGTAAGAGCGGTCCACGGGCGCACAGTGTACCATAAGAACCATCCATGGGAATGCACTGCACTGGTCAAATACAATGAGTCAGCTCCCTGCTAGGTCAGCAGGGCTATGAACATTACTAGCAGGTCCCTGTGGAATATAGCACTGAGGAACCCCACACCCTGGCATTGTAGAGATGGGGAGGCTAAAGTACTAAAGAAATGGGAAGGATTTGTCCTGTGTTTCAAAGCCAATTCCATGACTTGAACCTAGTCCTTGAGCCAAATGCCTTTCAACTCAGCTCGTAAGGGGCTAGTTTCAAAGACAGGGCCAGAAACACCACGGACAGACATTCACGTGCTACTGGGCCACTGATGGCGGGCACGGCAGCAATGTATGAACAAGCTTTCCTAAAAATGAAAGCCATTCTAGGCTCTGCTTACAATGCACTTGTCAGCTGACAAGCATGTGCACACAGAAGAGAACAACTGTGAGAGAAGTTTTACACTTGCCAGCAGCAACTTACACTAGAATCCTTAGTGAGAACTAAGGGCTTCTAAATTTATCTAATGAGTGCTGGAGCCCTCAGTGAGAACTCCGGACTTCTAAATTTATCTGACTGGCCACTAATGCTCAGAGAAAATACTACCATAATCTCACCACAATGTCAAAGCAGAGAAGCTGTCTTTGATAGCCTTCCAACTAGATGGCTAAGTAGCTAATCATGGGGTCACTGTGGTAACTTCATGGAACCCTTTCTAAGTACAGAGGCAGCAGTATTGCTATGTTCACAATGCTGACTTCTCCTAAAAGTTTTCCTTCATAGCTCAGATGTCTTCATTGCTGTCTGAAACCTGCTGGCTTCTCTAAGGACCACCCACCCACCTTGAAAAACAAGTCATGTAACTAACTCCATTTGCTTTCTGTGCCATCATGATAAACTTAACAGCCCAGCTTGGCTTAATGTATATTGTAAAATGGGGCTTCTCTGTGCAAGGCCCTGGCCTGGGCTCAATTCTCAACACGTAAATACTGAGTTGATAAGTAGTGGAGCTTTGGGCAATGTGTAGCCATCTCCCTTTACCACCCCCAGTAGACCCAGGACAGTAACTCTACCTGTTCTGTTTCTTCCTATACCCACCTATGATATGGTATAACTTATCAACTTGACCCAGTTAAGGGCAAAAGTGAGTAGTAAATTTGAAAAAAATCTAATAATAAGCTTTTATAAAAACTATTTAAGTTGTATGAATTCTTTTTTTCTGGGATTTTTCATGTACTCTTTCTGGATGCTGGGACCTGACACTGTGGGAAAGACTGCTGCTGTTTCTGAGCATTCACTGTTTTTGTGGGTTTACTACAACCATTTGGAACCTAGCATGGCGTTGCGCAAGCAAGTGCAGGTTGATGACACTCAGAATGCACAAAGAAAGCCGCCCACCCTTCTGCAGGATCCAAGGCCAGAGCTCTGGGGCTGTCCAGGTCTTTCCACACCAGAACCTGTCGGTGCTGCCCGTCCAACTTGGACACCTCGATTCGATTGGTCCCCGTGTCTGCCCAGTACAGGTTCTTCCCCAGCCAGTCCACCGCCATGCCTTCTGGGTAGTCCAAGCCAAACTCCACCACGTGCTCCAGTGCACTGCCATTCATAAAGGCCCTGCTGATGGTCTGCAGAAGCACAAAACACAGAATGATGGCCCTCACTAGTTAATGTTGGGGACAAGTGTTTAGTGGCAAAACTTTACACACCAACAAAATTCACAGGCAAAGTTTTCAAGAGCAGAAAAACCATTGGTATCAATCTCTAATAAGTGCAAATGTGAGTCCACTGCCACTTTGAAAAGTTGGAACTGCTGAAGAATCAGAATTGCTCCACTGGGTGGGAGATGTGGTGGCACCTCCTATAATCCCTGTGACTCAGGAGGCAGAGACCGGGAAGACTGCAGTTCAAGGCCAAGCTGCGCAAAAAGTCAGACCCTATCTCTAAAAAGTCAAGGGTGGTGGTTCACACCTGAGCCCACTTTCACCTGGGGTAGAAGTGAGAGGATATCTGAGAACAGGCTAGGCTGGAGTGTGAGACAATCGAAACAACGAACTAAAAGCAAGATCACTGGGGCATGGCTGGAGTGGCAGAACTCTTGCAAGTGGTAGGCCCTGAATACAGCTGCCAGGCCCAAGGAGTTTCCTCCCTCCATCCCCATACATACCTCAACATGTACTCTAGAGAGAAGAAAACAAAGGGATGCTTTAACTCATAATTTGCCGTTTTTTACCTCAGGCTTCTAATTTGTGTTTTAAATAATCAGGAGTCAAGTATCTTTAAGACATTTATCTGATAAAAATGTAGCTAAAGTTGGGCGCTGGTGGCTCATACCTACTCAGGAGGCTGAGATCTGAGGATCACAGTTTGAAGCCAGCCCAGAGAGGAAAGTCCATGAGACTCTTACCGCCAATAAGCACCACAAAAACCAAAAGTGAAAACCGAAAGACAGAGTTCAAACCCCAGGATCAGCACGCACACATGCACAGGCACACACAAACACAAAACACACTAGTTCAAGAAGTTCTCCCTTAGCCCAGCATTGGTGGCTCAAACTGAGATCTGAGGACCAAGGTTCAAAGCCAGCCCAGGCAGGAAAGTCTATAAGTTTCTTTTTATTTTATTTAATTTTTAAAATTTTTATTTTTTTAAAATTTTTATTTTTGTCGGTCATGGGGCTTGAACTCTAGGCCTGAACACTGTCCCTCAGCTCTTCAGCTCAAAGCACGCGCTCTACCACTTGAACACAGCACCACTTCCAGTTTTCTAAGTGGTTTATTGGAGATGAGTCTCACGGACTTTCCTGCGTGGGCTGGCTTTGAACTGTGATCCTCAGATCTCAGCCTCCTGCATAGCTAGGATTACAGGTGTGAGCCACCAGTGCCCAGCTTTATTTTTATTGTAAAGATACTGTACAGAGGGATAACAGTTACATGAGTAAGGTAATGAGTACATTTCTTGCTACTCCCTCCTTTGTTGTTCTCTCAAGTCTATAAGATTCTTATCTCCAATTAACCAGCAAAAAGCCAGAACTGGAGGTGTGGCTCAAGTGGTAAAGTGCCAGCTCTAAGTGAAAAAGCCAAGTAAGTACATAGGGCCCTGAGTTCAAGCCCTACAGTTGGCACAGGCATGTATGCACACACACGCACACACACGGAAGCTCTCCCTTCTAGTTCCTAAGGTCAATACTCCAAAATTCCCTTGCTTACCTTGAGTGATATATCAGTCCAATAAATGCGGTTGTCTGTCACATCAAAATCCAAAGCAGAGGCTTCCTTGACACCAGTGAGTGGAATGGCCACATTGTTATTGTTTGTTTCCAAAGAAATTCGTCTGATGTCTGCTCTCCTCGAAAACAGAAGAAAAGCCTCTGGGACAATGCAGGTCTTCATGTCACTGATGAGTTCAAAACCAATGGGGCAGGCACAGCGAAGGCCCTGGGGTCTGTACAGACAGAGATGGCTGCACCCTCCATTCCCCTCAGCACAAGGGTTGGAACCTAGAAGACACATTTGTTGTGAAGCACACAGAACAGGCTCACTGACACGACACAGCCCAATTTTAAGTCAATGCACACTTGAACAAAACCCCTTTGTACAACTAAAGATAACAAAAATTAAATCAAGGAATTAAAAAAAATCAGTACACATTTGGTTCACAAGGACTCACCTTGCTCTAATCGAGTTTCAAGTCTAACCAAATACCAAGATCCATAGGAAGTGGAAAGATGGCAAAATACTTTCCTTTATTCCCATAAGAAGCTTTACAATAAGATGTATCACTCATCCAATAGGATGAGGGGTGGCAAGGCCTGTGTTTGTGTATGTAACAACGCAAATTGTTCTAACAGAACAATCAAAGAATTAAAAGGCAGACCCTGGTGGCTCACACCCCTTAGCAGCTGAGATCTCAAGATCTTGCTTCAAAGTCAGCCCAGGCAAAGAAGTCCATGAGACTCTTATTTTCAATGAACCCACCAAAAAGCCGAAAGTAAAATTGTGGCTCAAGTGGTAGAACACTAGCCTTGAGCAAAAAAAAGATCAAGGACAGCACCTAGGTCCCCAGTACTGAGGGAGGGAGGGAGGGAGGGAGGGAGGGAGGGAGGGAGGGAGGGAGGGAGGGAGGGAGGAAAGAGTAAACATTTCTACACTGCTTCAAACATCAACAATTTCACTGGTGCTTTACAAACTACTCTTTGCCTCTGTTCAGGTTCCATTTTGAAGAGGTTTTGGAATGACTTACCAATGATCCGATGAACACTTGTGGCCTTTAGCCCCATTAAGTCAGGCAACTGATCTATGATGGTCTCCCGCTCTGCACTCCGCTTGTGCACTCTTTCGATGCTACGCCTCTGCCAGTCAGTCCAGTAAACATAGTCGCCCAGCAAAGTAAACCCAAATATGTGAGGAATTTTGTCTTCTACCAGTACTCGTCTTCCAGTGCCATCAGTGTTCATAACCTTCAAGTGTAGATTTGAAGAAGGAAAACAGTAAGTACTTAGCCTTCAAATGTATTTAAAAACAAATCCCAGTCATCTTAGGTTTTCCTATCACTTTCAGAAAATTACAACATGATTATTTACTGAGAATAATCTCAAATATCCAACATAAGCTTATACTTTTCATCTTCTCCTCTGATCTCTTATGATTCAACTCTAATATTCCTGGTAAATCTATTAATTGACTATGTCAAAATTCAAAATATCGGGCTGGGAAGGTGGCTCAGTGGTAGAGTGCTTGTCTTGCATGCATGAGGCCCTGGGTTCAATTCCCCAGGCACCACATAAGCAAAAAGAAAAAAAGCCGGAAGTGGCGCTGTGGCTAAAGTGGTAGAGCGCTAGCCTTGAGCTGAAGAATTGAGGGACAGCACCCAGACCCAGAGTTCAGGCCCCACGACTGGACCCAAAAACAAAACAAAAAAAAAATTCAAAATATCTTCACCTTAAGTTTGCAAATTTATTTTCAAACTGTAACATATTAAAAACTTTACCATATATCTTGTTTTTCAACCTATTTCATGTTATCCTGAGAGTTTTATTTCTGCCTTCTTAAACATAAGGAAACATTTTCCTACAAACACTCAACTCATAAACCACTGGATTTTTTTTAAAGAACTTTTTCCACTTAGCAGTCTTTTTATTTTTTGTTATTTTGATTAAAGCAGCCACCATTATCAAAAAACTATCAGATAAACACGATCTCAAAGCCAGGCATGGTGGTGCACACCTGTAATCCCAGCACTCAGAAGACGGTGGTTGGAAATCTTGAGCTCAAAGCAAGTTGTGTCTACATAGCAAGTTCTAGGCCAGCCTGAGATATACAGTGAAACTCTCTCAAATGATAAAAAGAGAGAAAGGAGGAGAGAAAAGAAAAGAAAAGAAAAGACTGCTCAAAAAATCAATTCTTTCATGTTATCATCTTAAGTTCAATAAGCAACTATTTTGGACAGGTTACAAGCTTTATAGAACTCCTTATGTTTAAAATAAAACACAGCAAAAGCTTGTCGGTACATTCTGAATCTAGAACAAGTGAAAAAAAAATACAGGCAATTCCAAATATTGCCCTTGTGCTTTAAAAGCTAAACCGACATGTTAATTACATCTGGCAACTCTTAAGAGTGCCTCACTGTATTACCTCAGAGTGGTTTAATTAAACTGAAATTAGGCTGCTGTCATTTCTAAAATCTCACTCAAGATCTGAACTAGAGTCTCCAGCGGTTTCAGCTGTCCTAACCACACTGTGGCCTTGGTTTATTATTCGGAAGCATTACCAGATCCTGTAAACCACACTGCGCATGTGGGCTACAGAGAGAAATAGACACAGGCGAGGAGCACCCTCTCTGCATGAGGGCCAGGGGATGGCATACTTTCTACAGACATTACAGCAGTTTCATCAGCTCATTAAATGTCAAGACAGGATTACCCATGAAACCTTGGAATGCAGCCAGTCTACTACCCAAATGGCTGCTATGCAACTTCACTTGACAAGACACGTTCAAGGAACAGATGACAACAGACATCCCAGCACCAATCATGAAGTGAGCTAGCAGTGCTACACTATCCCAGAAGGTGCACTTAAACCTCCAACAAAAGCCATGTGCTAGAGGCTCAAGCCTATAATCCTAGCTATAGCTAGCTAGCTAGATGGCTATAGGTATGCATGTGCACATTTATGTGTGTACATATGCGTGTGCATAAAAATGGTATTTTTAAAAACAGAGTAGGTGCGGCTGAGGCAGGAAAGTCAGCTGAACTGACAAGAATGAGGCGAGCGGAGGCACCACAGCAAGACCCCATCTTAATAGAACAACAAAAATAAAACCCAAGGAGCCTGGTGAACAGGAAAGTCTTTTGCTTTTATCAGTAAGACTAAAAAACTAGTGTGTGCGTGTGCGTGTGTGTGCGTGCATGTGTGTGTGTGTGTGCGTGCATGTGTGTGTGCGTGTGTGTGCATGTGTGTGTGTGCATGTGTGTGTGCATGCATGTGTGTGTGTGTGTGCGTGCATGTGTGTGTGTGTGTGTGCGTGCGTGTGTGTGCGTGCGTGTGTGTGTGTGTGTGTGTTACCAGGGAGGGAGTCAGAGCCTTGCTCAACTAGACAAGCACACTCTACTGAGCTCCATTCCCAGCCCTAAGTACAGCTTTTGGAATGGGCTTTCAGTTTATGTATGTACACAATGCTACGCAGATCAGCTGAGTATTATTTTCAGAGAGAAAAATAAAAGGAAACAAAGGCCAAAAGATAAATAAAACCCAAGCTGGGTGTTGGTGGTTCACACCTGCTACCCTAGCTACAGAGGAGGCTGAGATCTGAGGATCACGGTTCAAGGCCAGCCCAGGCAGCAAAGTCCATGAGACACCTCCAATGAACCACCAGAAAAAGTTGGAAGTAGAGTTGTGGCTCAAGTGGAACAGCATTAGCCTTGAACACAAAAGCTCAGGGACAGCACTTAGGCCCTGAGGTTCAAGCATACAAACATGTATCTGGGCAAACAGCATTTCAATCCTGCTAAAGCCCACGGAAGCAACAAGCAATGCCGTGTACGCAGAGGGGAGGCAGGAAGGTCTCCCTGCTCTGGAGGTGTAGTGTTAGGCTAACAGCTTTGTAACCTAGCTCCAGACAAGCTAGGTCCAAGTACCCAAGAAGTTTTCAACATGAAAAGAACACAAAAGGGGGGTATTTTTAAAAACAGAGTAAGTGTGGGGAAATGGGTGATGGGAAGGGAAGGGAAAGGAAGGGGAAACAAAGGAGGAGGCAACAATGCTTGATAAGAAATGTACTCATTATCTTGCCCATGTAATTGTTAACCCCTCTGTACAGTATTTTCACAATAAAAAAAAAAAAAAACACAAAATAGAGCATTAGCCTTGAGCTGAAGAGCTGAGGGACAGCGCCCAGGCCCAGAGTTCAAGCCCCACGACCAACATAAAAAAAAGAAAAGAAAAGTGGCGCTGTGGCTCAAGAGGTAGAGCACTTGCCTTGAGCTGACGAGTGCAGGGAAAGTGCCCAAGCCCAGAGTTCAAGCCCCACGACCAACAACAACAAAAAAAGAGCATAAAAGTATATTTACACTAAGTAATTTTATAATATTTCCGAAGGAGCTCTGCTTAGCATAGACTTTTACAATTATTATCCTCATTTGCAGACAAATAAAGCTGAGCAAGAGTCACTCCCCAAACCAAGTCTTTCTAAAACCCAAATTTCTCAGGAAGCCTGAGGAATACAATAAAGCCCTGACTTCCAGATAAAGGCCTCATTATGATAAACACTGAACAACAATTATCATATGCTCCACGAGACACTTCTGAGAGCCCCCAGAGTAGTTAGGCCCCACAAATGCAACAAGAGAAAACATTAAGTCAACAAGCAAACAGTGCCCCTCATTTTTTAAGCATGCCTACAAGAAATTCTAGTTGTAATCCAAGTAGGAAAAATTTAACGATCACATGTAAGTATCAAAAGGAAGATTACTCCCATGGTGATGACACCGTATGCCCCAGACTAGATTTTTAAAATATTCCTTATTAAAAAGAATCAAGGCTCTTTGGCTGGAATACACCACTGTTCCACAAAGTGCTTTTACAATGACAGAGGTGCTCAAAGGTTTAAAAATAGAATTGCTCCATGTCTGGGCAGTCCCCCTTCTAGTATATATCCAAAGGAATTGAAAACCAGATCCTGAAGAGATATTTGCTCGTTTGTGGTTGCATAGTTCACAAAAGCCAACGAAAAAGCAACATATGAATAGATTAAACAAAATGTAGTGCATGTATACACAATGGAATACTATTCTACTTGAATTTTATGAAAAGAAAATACCCCGCGACAAGCAACAAATTGACCATATCACATCCTATCCCAGTACCAGACAGATTACTAGAATGGCAGTTGGCAGAAGCTGGAGGGAGGGGAAAAGAAAAGGGAAGCAGTTATTTAAAGGCTAGTTTCAGTCATGTATCCCACTAAAGTGGCAGAGATCTGACAAGAGACCTGCTACACAAAACTGTGCCCACAGTCACACGACTACGCTGCACGCTTAGAAATAGCAAGATGACATTGTTTGCACTAGTTTTTGTTGTTGTTGTTGTTTTGTCAGTCATGGGGCCTGAACTCTGGGTCTGGTCGCTGTCCCTCAGCTCTTCAGCACAAGGCTAACGCTCTACTTGAGCTGCAGTGCCACTTTCAGCTTTTTCTGCTTATGTGGCGCTGAGGAACCCAGGGCCTCATGTGTGCAAAGGCCTCATGTGTGCAAGGCAAACACTCTACCACTGAGCCACCTTCCCAGCTCCACTAGATAGTTTTTACTACAATGCTCAACAATGCATGTGAAAAGGACACTGAGACCAACCTAAGAGGCTCTGCAAGCTCAAAACACTGCAACAAGGAAATGATCGCAAGGAACAGAACCCCTGGAAGAGGTGAATTTCCTGAGCAATTGGTCAGACAGATCGGTGAGGAGCCAGTACCTCCTCACTGGAGATATGTAAGAAGTGATATAGCAAGACACTATGGGCAAGAGGGAACACTAAAGAAAAGCAGGCCAGCGATGTGGCTCAAGTGGAAAAGTGTCTTGAACTTGCCTGTGTTCAATCTCTAGTACCATTAAAAAAGGCAGGACATGAAAACCAAAGCTCTTGTCCTTCAGGAATATAACACCTAAAGGAATGTATGAATTCAAATAATCTGATTGAACTAGAACTATCTACACACACACATTAGGGGGTTTTATATTAAACATGAGGTAAGGGATTAAGTATATCTATAATTCTAGCTACTGGGGAAGCTGAGATCAGAGGACTGCAGTTCAAAGTTAGCCCAAGCAGGAAGTCCAAGAGAAAAGCAAAAGGAAGGTATGGCTCAAGTATTATAGGACCAGCCAAGCTGGTCCATGAGCAAGCCAAGCAAACATGAGACCCTGAGTTCAAACCTCAGCACCAAAATATTAAAAAAAAAAAAGTCCAAGGGCAAGTTCAAACTTGGTCACTCATGTGCTTTCTAAGTACCAACTTGCATCAGATTATGCTAATTCTATAGGTAAAACTACCTTGGCTCCTTACTGGGAGGAAGCCCTTGTTTGGTATGGCTCTAGGGGTTGTTGTGGCAATTCAGGATAGCGTCAGTACACCTATCATCAAGTAAGCCTCTCTTATTACAGACTCCAGAAACGGAGCGAGGCAGGCAGATAAGGAGACAACAGCACATGACTGGATGACAGTGGCATGGGTGGCTATGGGTTATGGCAACTCTGTCAGGTAATGGTGCTAGGACTTCATCAGTGGGCAGCTCACAATCAATGAGCAGATTTTGCAAATTCATTATCATGAGGTGATGTAAAAAGGATATAGTAGGACAAAACCACAGGTACAACTCAGTGGACAGAGATTCAAAATCCAGGTGCTGTCTGTTCAGCTGAGGACCTACTGGATGGAGTTTCCTGGTCATTCTTCCATGATCAAGTCTCATGAAGGTGTAGGGAAAATGTATGCGTAGAGCATGGTACAGCAGCAGAAACCATTCTTGAAGGTTTCTCAGACAAAAAGTATCAGTCTAAAGGAACACTAAATATTACATAAACTGGCAAAGATTCAAAAGGAAGTACCTGCTGATACTTGCCATATAAGCATGAGAGTTTTATCTCAACAATAGGTAATTATATTATTACAATTTCTTAACACAGGATTAATCTTAGAAACCCAGAGCAGGAAAAAAACATCACAAATAGGCCCTTATGAGTTTTGACAGACTTTCACAACATACAGGTTAAAGATGCCAAGCAAAGAAATTCCTTTAAAAATAAATAATCCTTGGGGGGAAAAATTCCTTATTAGGTAGGGTGTTGATAAAAAAAAAAAAAAAAAGAAGTTGTCATCAGAGGAAAACATAGCCCTGCAATTTCAGGCTTAGAATATAAAACAGAACATTCACCAAATGCCAAGTTTTCAGCACACATCCTAGACAATAATACCCTCTTTATTCAAAATTCCTTGGCTACTAAACATGTTAATAGTCTCCATTTCTGCTGCCCAAAAAAGTTATGCCAGAAATAATTAGAATTGACAAAACCACATATAGCTATTGTATCCTCTAAAGGAAATTCATACTAAGATTTCAAACAAATCCAGATACTCTTAGACAAGAAAAATCTCTCTTTTTTTAAACTTATTAACTACCAGGTATTGTCACACTGTCAGCAGAACCTCAGAAGGAAGAGAAGCTTAGGTAAAAAAAGAATAATTGAAGAATGAACTGTGAGGAAAATTTAGATATGATACTGTCATTATTTCAATACAAAGCTTAATTTTTTTTATTTAGTTAAAAAGTGGAAAGGTACCCTCAAGAAAACACAAGCTGGGACTGGAAAGATGGCTCAGGGGCTGAGTGGTTGCCTTGCATGCATGAGGCCCTGGGTTCGATTCCTCAGCACCACATAAGCAGAAAAGGCCAGAAGTAGCGCTGTGGCTCAAGTGGTAAAGAGCTAGCTTTGTGCCAAAGAGCTGAGGGACAGCGCCCAGGCCCAGAGTTCAGGCTCCACGACTGACCAAAAAAAAAAAAAAAAGAAAGAAAAGAAAACACAAGCTAACCAAGCAAGGTGACATCCTCATATAATCCTACCACTTGCAAGGCAGAGGCCAGAGAGAGGCCAGCCTGAGCTACCTTCCACATTCAAGGCTTCTCAAAAACAAAGCCAGGGCCGGGTGCCATGGCTCATGCCTCCAAGCCTAGCTACTGGGGAGGCCGAAACTGAGAAAAGCCAGCCCAAGCAGGAAAGTCTGTGAGACTTTTATCTACAATATAACCATTAAAAAGCTGGAAGTGGTGCTTCAGTTCAAGTGGTAGAATGTTAGCCTTGAGAACAAAAGCTTAGGGACAGTACCCAAGCCCTGAGTTCAAGTCCCAGGACCAGCAAAAGAAGGATTAAAAAAACAAAGAGCACAAAGCCAGGTGCCAGTGGCTTGCACCTGTACTGTAATCTTAACTACTTAGGAGCTTGAGATCAGATCCAGGAACAGAGGTTCAAAACCAGTCTGGACAGAAAAGTCCAAAAGAGTCCATCTCCAAAAATAATCAGCAAAGAACTGGAAGTCAAGTAGCAGAACACCAGCCAACCAAGCAAACCAATGGCTCTTTCTCTGCTAATACAGGAAGCCCTAGAAGAACACGGCAGAAGTTAGGAGGTGTGGGAACGGTGCAGACGGGTGAACCAGAAAGTCCGTTCATAAAGGGATGAAATCATTCCAGCGTAATAAGAAACCTGACAGGTACCAGCAAGTACCTTTTAAACACCACCTACAGGCAAGTGGCCGCTATCAGCTGACAAGCAGAGGAAGCAGGCACAGCCCCCCCCCACGTTGTTACTGAAGCAGCAGCCACTGTGGTAGTCCTTTAGTATAGTATCACAGCAATGACCAATGTCCCATCCCAATTTCCAGAGGTTGAGATAAATCAGAGGGAAATGTGTTTGTTCTGTAATTCCATTAAAAACAAGTCAGATCTAGAAAACAAGGGTTCCCCATTCCTTCTCCCTGGCCACATGACTACTGGAAAGAGTGAAAAGCAGCAGGAAGGAGGGCCTAGACAGGCTCGTAGTGAACAAGCACACTGAGGTCTGAGCTCTCCTTCGTGCTGCCACGCCCTACCACAACAAATGCAACTTCAACAGGTGCAGCCTGATCCTGAATGAAGTCTCAGGTCCTCCAAAAGACAAGGAAGGGATCACAGCCAGAACCTGACAGACTCTTAGATGGAGCTGCTTCATTCCTAGGCATGACAAAGCCGGGAGGCTTTCTCAAGAGAAGGGACTAGAAGGGAGCTGTCTCAGATCAGATCAGCGCCTGGGATCATCGGCTACACACTACACAACAGGAGACTCGCCCAAAAGCCTCTGGGGAAGAGATAACCTATCTTTCCCAAGGTTTTCAAGTTCAGTATTATCAGCTACTATCAAGTAAACTGAGAGAAAATGATGGTGTGGTAAATATAGTTTCTATAATGACTTCTAAGTCTTAGTGGAGAGAGCTAACGGTTTCCTCGGTTTCCTCCTCAAACGTGCCAGACTGGTGTGATACACGGTCGGCTCAAGAGGCTGAGGCAAGGGGATCGCATGAGTCCAGGAGGTTGAAGTGAGCCTGGGCATCATAGCCCAGGAAAGAAGGCAGAGAGGAAAAGGGAAGGAGTGGGGGGAGACCCCGGAACAGATAAACAATAGTACGAGTTGCCCAGTTTTCTAGACTATTTGTGAAAACGACAAAACCATTGAACCCCAACTTGTAAAAGGTCTCCAGAATCTCCAGTAGAAAGAATAAAGCTATCTTTGTGTAGCTTGCTGAAACTAATTTTACCACTAACAGCAAACAAGCTGCCAAAAGAGGACAAAGAACAACAGTTAAGTGCAGAAACCTGGAGGAAGAGAGATGGATCTGCAAGGCAAGCTTACGTGAGAATGCAGCCCCACAGGTGAGGCCCTGGGTTTCAGCCTCCCATTGGCACCTTGGAGAAGAAGGAAAGACAGGGCGAGGGAGCCATGACCTCACTGTACATACGAGGACATATCAGGTGCCAGAAGAAAGCAGCCCGAACAGATACTGGTTCTCAAGTGTACTGTACTCAAGACAAGCAACTCTGTTAATAAACATTATGTAATCAAGTATGTCTTTGTCTTTATAACTTAACTCTGTCACTCCATAAATTCTCATTCCTTTATCTGAACCCCTCCTGAATTATTTGTGATTCTGAATAAATTCCAGAAGTGAAAAACTCCCAGCAAGAAACAAGGCCTTTGTCTTCAAACTAGTCAACCGTAGTTTTCTTTCTGATGCGGTTCACCACTCCTCAGTCTTCCAGGACACCAGGGCTCAGCCTTCCTCGAGACACTGCATGCGTGTGTGCATGAGTGTGTGCATGTATGCGCACGTGTGGATTAGGTGGGGGGTTGTACTTGGGCACACCCAACTGAACAGCCAGTCTGGAAGTGAATCACACCACTGTCTCGTTAGCACTACCCCCTGCTGCTCAGGATTCAAACACTAACCTGGACTAAGTGTAGAGGAGGGGATCTGGGTGAAACAAAAACAGGAGGAAATGTCACAGGGCAAAATGTGCTGGTAATGGAAACCAGCTGCAAGACAGAGGGGCCATTTTCAGTACGTGGGCCTCGTGGAATACTAACGGGCTACTTCAATTCCAAGTTTCCACTCTGGAGGGAAGAGCGCTCAATTCATGGTTCCCTCAAAAGTCCCTGGCACTCCTCAGAATTACCTTTCTCAAATAACAGCTCTACAGTCCAAATTTTCTACGCATTAGGTATGTGCAGAGGTTCTCTGAAGAGCTATTCAAAGCCACTCCTTACATGAGGGCTCTTGAAACCCCCAGAGGAAAAATAAGATCATAATTCAGTATGATGTGAGCTATAAAAACCTCTAGTACAACCTACTTCAAAGTTGTGAATTTAAAACTTCACACTCAATATCAACAGTATGTTCCATTTCCAAAGCACTGTGATAAAATACTTACCACTATTTTCACTATAATTCTATTTGATTGCACAAATTTAATTCTATCACTTGGCAAATATCTTCTACAAACTACTATATGGCACAAAATAAAAATTTAAAAATTGCAGCTGAGTGTGGTGGCTCATGCCTGTAATCCCAGCTTTGAGGGGGGCTCAGACAGAATTGAGAGTTCAAAACCAGCCTGTGATACATAGTAGACCAACTTGTCTGTAGTAACCATTAATATTCAATATATGGCCCACCAACATCCTCCTAGAAACTTCCTCTAGGAGTTTCTGGCAGTGGCTTTACCCAAAATGAGGAAAATCACTCATGTAAGTTCTTAAGACCAGAAACAACGTTAGCTTCCCATGTAATGTAAGTCAGAAATCCTAGTTAGGTGGAAGGAAGCCCATTTATCTCTACAAGTATGAAGGTTGAATAATATTTCTCTAAAACACTGTTAAGGTAAGAATATCTGCCCTAAATTACTATCAACTCAGAAACCATTGTAAAATTGATTTTAACATGAAAAGCAAGGAACAAACCTCAATTTTGTCTGTTTTGGCATCTCCCCAGTATATTGTGCCTTCATCATAATCCAAGGCTAAACCGTTGGGCCAACCAAGAGAAGTATTAACCAATACTACTCTGTCAGAACCATCCAGAGCTGCTCGCTCAATTTTCGGGATTTCTCCCCAGTCAGTCCAATACATGTACCTATGGAAGTATACAGAGAGTGAGCTAAGAGTAGACAATGTGAGCTCCATCCACACATGACATTTCCTGTCATTAGCCACTGCTACAGAACAGAATTCTAAAAACCAGAAGCATTTACACAATCAAGCTATGTCAAAGACGTTCTTGGAGCAGTACCTGAGTCTGTTGAAACTTTCAGATCAGTGTTTTCTATAACTGGCTTTGAAAATGGCTCCCAATAATGATACTCCACTTTTACTTCTATCTTTTTTCTCTCAATATTTTATACTTTTTCCCATAACTTCCACATTTTTCTTGATGGTGTGTCATCGCTGTACTGGTAGGGATTTTCAAAAAACAAACCAGATTCTCCAAACAGGTAATTCTTCCTGCAGTGCTGTGATTCTTGTGGCCCTGAGGTTTCTGTGCACTGGGTATGTGCATTGAGATACCATACTGGCCACTCTGCTCGTCCTCAAGAGAAATCTCACACCAACAGTAACACTGGGAGTCTGAGGAAAACTACTGCTTCCTTCCCAGCCTGCAGTCAGGGTAACATGGCTACACATACAAAGAACGCTAAGGAAGGAGTAAAGCAGTATCCAAGACTTGGGGAACTAGATATATTCTCCCCTACAAGTACTGAAATGGATGAAACTAAATTAGAGCCAAGGGGAGGAGTTCTGAAAACATTTTTTTTAACAATTCTGATAGCCAGAATGTAGTCAATATTAAAAAAAAAAAAAAGAAGAATGCAGTCAAGATATGGACTCAATTTAGAAAGAAAAAAATATTCAAGGCAAAAGACCATAGGACCAAATCCTTAACCTAGGATTTTATTTAATCACTGTAGTCTCATTAAAGAGCTTCCCAATAAGCCAGTATAAAGTTCCTGTACTTCCTACCATGGAGTGCTGTTCCCAAGGGCCTATGGAAAGCAGAAACACCAGACAAGAGTTACAGTCAGCAGAACTTCTTACCCAACCATGGGATCTAAAACAATGGCCCGGGGTTCCTCTAAATCCTCTGAAATCAAGATCTTCCTCATGGTCCCATTGAGTCTTGTCACCTCTATCCGGTCTGTGCCAGTGTCCGTCCAGTACAGGTTTCGCGCCACCCAGTCGACAGCAATGCCATCAGGGTGGGCTATCTGAGCGGTGACCACAAACTGACTGCCAGAGCCGTCTATGAAGGAGCGGCGTATGGCCCTCACTTCGTCATCGGTCCAGTAGACGTAGCCTTCCGCAGGGTCGTAATCAATAGCGATGGCATGGCGGATATCCTCTAACTGAAGGACAATGTCTGTAAAGTCCGGGGTGTCCAGAGAGATACGCCTCAAGTCCGTCCTCCGGGCTAAAAGCAATAGTTCAGTAGCACCTACCGTAAGGAAAAATGAAAAAGAAATCATTTGAGGGTGTGAGCAAAATGTAGCTGCTCTATATCAATGAAGAACTGCTTCAGGATTTAAAAATGAAAGAAATGAGATGCCATTCTCCTCAAAGTGGAAAACGCAGTGATATTGCAAAAACAGGAGGGTCTCCTGGGAGGTTAAGCTCCAGAATAACTGGACAGTCCAGTTGTGACCCACTCTCTGCTTTGATTTATTAGATAGCTTCTGATTAACATAGCTGTTGGTAATCAATAATGGTTTTACACAAGTAGTTCACACCTATAAGCCTAACTACTCAGGAAACTGAGATCTGAAAATCAAGGTTCAAAGCCAGCCCAAGCAGACAAATCCACAAAACTCTCATCTCCAACTAACCAGCAAAAACCAGGAGATATGGATGAAGTGGCAGAGGACTAACCATGAACAAAAAAGCTAAGCAAGAGCATTGAGACTCTCAAACTCTGTTCAACCCCCAGTACAACAATGACTTTATAATAAATAGCTACGTAAAGGAGCAAGGAAGTAGAGAATAGAGTCTTTCCTCAAGAAGGATTTTTTAAGGCTAAAAAAAAAAAAAAATCTATGACAAGAATCTTTGTGGTTAGTGGGAATGCTACAAAAACTGGATTTATGGTGATGGTTGCACAACTCTGCACACATTGAAAATAACTAAGCATATGTCTGACAAGAAAGAATTTTACAGTATATAAATTACACTTCAGTAAGCTGTCTTACATTCTGGGCAGTACAGGATAGACATGAGCACAAAGACAACTGTAGAAAAAACAACAGCCCCACCAGAGGGAGGGAGCCTGGTCAACCGACCACAGTGCTCAAGAGGAAGAGCAGGGTATCCAAAACAACTGCTCACCTAGGGGTGGGAAGTGGCTCAGTGGTAGAGTGCTTGCCTTGCATGCACTGCGTTTGATTCCTCAGCACCACATAAGCAGAAAAAGCTGGAAGTAGCACTGTGGCTCAAGTGGTAGGGTGCCAGCCTTAAGCTGAAGAGCTGAGGAATAGCACCCAGGCCCAGAGTTCAAGCCCCAGGGCCAAAAAAAAAAAAAAAGTATATTGACAAGGGACCGTGGGGGAAAATAAACCTTCTAGCCAAAAAGATGTGTGCAAAAGAAAACACTGGTATATAAACTTCAAGCATCGATCTGGAATTATAGTCTCCCCGCGCTGTCTTACTCTCACACTGAGGCAAAGTGAACCAGAGACGGGAGGAAGGCAGCCCCAAATGAGACGCAGGCCCCAGGTAGGAATGATGCTGACAGGGCAGTGCCCACGCTGAGCAGAGAGGAGTCAGAGCTGTCCACTTGAGCACAGTGGTCCAGAGACTGGGATTTAAGACTACCACCTGCCAAATGTACACCTGAAATTTAAAACCGGTTAAACTTGTACATTTGCACAGCCCTGAGAGAAAACAAACTTCTATTGCTAAAATAAATTTTCTGTTTTAAAGTCAGGCTACATTTTTAAACAAAAAAGCAATGTGACAAAAACCTTTTGTTTAAACTGAAACCAAATTATTGTTTGCCATGGAAACCATCTGACAGGAGTCAGCCAACTTCACCTTTGACTATAAGGTAATTTATCACTGCCAAGCCATAACGAACATCCAGAACACGAACTCGACTCCGTCTCTGACTCCCTGACCTCCCTGCCAGGAACTCTCCGGCACACTGAAATAAAGCCTTCTGCTTTTCGATTTAAAAAAAAAAAAAAAAAAGACAGCTACACAGAATGGCTTCCTTAGGTTTTTCTGGTTGCTGGAAAAGGCATAGTGATCCGCCGGGAAGAATGGAGAGCAATTCTCATTAAGAGGGAAAAGAAGAGAATTGTACTCTTCCTAAAAGAAGTCCCTGAAATGTCCGAATCAGCTACTTCTCCCAATACCCTCTCCCTATGGGGAATTAAAAAGAAGCAGAAGTAGTAACCTGTGCTGTCAAGCAGGAAAAGAACCTACTCTAAAGAGTCCAATCTGGGGCTGGGAAGGTGGCTCAGTGGTAGAGCACTTGCCTTGCATGCCTGAGGCCCTGGGTTCGATTCCTCAGCACCACATAAGCAAAAAGAAAAAAGCTGGAAGTGGCGCTGTAGCTCAAGTGGTAGAGCGCTAGCCTTGAGCTGAAGAGCTGAGGGACAGCGCCCAGGCCCTGAGTTCAGGCCCCACGGCCGGACCCAAGAAAAAAAAAAAAAAGAGTCCAATCTGGATAACAGGGGGCTTATGCCTGGACTCCTTGAGATCAGAGGATTGTAGTTCAAAGCCAGCCAAGACAGAAAAGTCTGTGATACTCTTCTCTCTAATGAACCACTGGAAAACCAGAAGTGGAGCCGTGGCTCAACGTGGTAGAGCGCCAGTCTTGAGTGAAAAATGCTTAAGAACAGCACCCAGGCCCTGAGCTGAAGCCCTATGACTAACCAAAAAAAAAAAAAAAAGTCCAATCTGGAATTGCTCTTCCTTTGGAAAGCACTTATCTTAGCCGGAGCCGGTGGCTCACACCTGTAATCCTAGCTACTGAGGAGGCTGAGATCTGAGGATCACAGTTCAAAGCCAGCCTGGGCAGGAAAGGTGTGAGACTCTTATCTCCAATAAACCATTAGAAAACCGGAAGTGGCACTGTGTCTCAAAGCGGTAGAGCGCTTGAGCTTAAGAGTGCAGGGACAGCACCCAAGCCCAGAGTTCAAACCCCACGATCGACCCCCACACACACACAAAAAAAGCACTTATCTTAGCATTAAAGGCAAACAAAGAGCCAGGCACCAGTGCTCACACTTGTAATCCTAGCTACTCAAGAGGCTGAGATCTGAAGATTACAGCCCAAGGAAGAAAGTCTGTAAGAATCTTATCTCCAATTACCATCCAAAAAAGCTGAAGTATGGAGCTGTAGTTCAGAAGCAGAATATTAGCCTTGAGCACAAAAGCTCAGGGATAGCATCCAGGCCTTGAGTTCTACTGCCAAGAATGGCATAAAAAAATAAAAGAAAGAAAAAGAAAAGATAATCACAGAAGTAGCACTATGGCTCAAGTGGTAAAGCGCCAGGCTGAGCAGAAAAAGCTAAGAGACACTGCCTAGGTCTTGAGTTCAAGCACACGCACACGCGCGCGCGCACGCAATCAAGCTTTTGTTCAATCACTATCTATTCCATGTTGTTCTTTTTTGTTTTTAGTTATGGAGTTTGAACTCGGGGCCTGGGCGCTGTCCCTTCAGCTCTTCAGCTCAAGGATGGTGCTCTACCACTTGAGCTACAGAGCCACTTCCTGTTTTTCTGGTGGTTCATTGGAGATAGTTTTATGGCCTTTCCTGACCGGGCTGGCTTTGAACCATGATCCTCAGATCTCAGCATCCTGAGTCACTGGGATGACAGGTGTGAGTCAGAGTGGAGCTGTGGCTCAAGTGGTAGAGCATTAGCCCTGAATACAAAAGGTCAGGGACAGTGACCAGGCCCTGAGTTCAAGTCCCAGGAAGAGGGAGGAAGATGCCATGAGATACAAGACACCCCAGTCCCCATAATCATTTGGCAGTGACTAACTTGACTAACTTCCCAAAGCACTGTGATCTACAGAGCTTATACTTTTACAGAGAAGAAAAAGAAGTCATAAAAAGCCTCAACTGCTATGGCAGACTGTTTTTTTCTTGGATGACGTCAGCTTACCATCTTTGCAGGTTTTCCCATTCTCCAGAAGTCTGACCCCGGTTGGGCAAGCACACTGATAAAAAGGCTTGAGTGGAGACATCAAACACAAGTGGGAACAACCACCATTATCAACTCCACATGGATTTGTAGCTGTCAAACATAAATCACATTGATTACTACCAATGATGGTGGGCAACCTTTCCTCACTCTACATACACAAAGGTTAACAGCCACAACGTGGCAACTGTGATAAACCAAAATTAGTACCAAATGTCACCCACCTACCGACCCTGCCACAAGGAACAGAATTAGTGAGCATTTACTTGTTACCAAAGGGAATAAATAAGAAGTAAAGCACAAAAGCCTTGCCCTGAGAGTTTACAAGCTAAAGTTAATAGTAAAACCATTTTTAAAACGATGGAAATTAGCCCCTAGGAAGCGGGAGGAAAATGGGTTAAAAAAGAAACTAGTAGCTGGGCACCGGTGGCTCACACCTATAATCCTAGTTACTCAGGAAGCTGTGACCTGAGGATCTCGGTTCAAAGCCAGCCCGGGCAAGAAGGTCCAGTAGATTTTATTTTTTTTTTGTCCGTCGTGGGGCTTGAACTCTGGGCCTGGGCGCTGTCCCTCAGCTCTTCAGCTCAAGGCGAGCGCTCTACCACTTGAGCTACAGCGCCACTTCCGGTTTTCTGGTGGTTTATTGGAGATAGGAGTCTCACGGTCTCTCCTGCCCGGGCTGGCTTTGAACTGTGATCCTCAGATCTCAGCCTCCTGAGTAGCTAGGATTACAGGCGTGAGCCACCAGGGCCCGGCTCAAGGAGATTTTTATCTCTAATAAACCACTAGAAAACAGGAAGTGGTGCTGTGGCTCAAGCAGTAGTGCACTGGCCTTGAGCTGAAGAGCACAGGGACAGCACCCAAGCCAAGTTCAAGCCCCACAACTGACAAAAAGAAAAAAGAAAAAGAAAGAAACTAGTTAGACACTAGCAGCTCACACCTGAAATTCTACTCAGGAAGTAGAGCGCCAGCCTTGAGCAAAGAAACAAAAACAGCTCAAGGATAGTGCCCAGGCCCTTGAGTTCAAGCCCCAGGACTATTTCCCCACCCTCGCAAAAAAAGAGGAAAAACTAAACAAAGTCAGGCCTGGTGGCCCATACCTGCATCCTGGTACCTGTGAAATTGAGGCAAAAGAGTAAGTCTGAGGCCAACCTGGACTACAAGAGTGAGACCTATCTCGTTCATTCATTCATGAAAACTAGCACATCTGGGCTGGGAAGGTAGCTCAGTGGTAGAGTGCTTGCCTTGCATGCATGAGGCCCTGGGTTCAATTCCCCAGCACCACATATGCAAAAAGAAAAAATCCGGAAGTGGCACTGGCTCAAGTGGTAGAGCGCTAGCCTTGAGCTGAAGAGCTGAGGGACAGCGCCCAGGCCCAAAGTTCAGGCCCCACGACCGGACCAAAAGAAAACTAGCACATCTGTGGAAACAACTGGTATAGATGTATTCAAATAATAATATAGAAAATTCAGCAGAAGCTGCAGACCGTGAAACATGAGAAAAGAAAGATCCACGCAAACTCTCAAAGGATCAACTGTACCTTTTTCAAAGGGGAGGGGGAGAGAGTTTTGCCTGAGGTTTGACCATGCGAGTTAAGAAGTTCACGAGTAAACATTTCCTTTTGTACCAGAGAGTAATTTTAAAATGTTTTTATGAGTTTGTGACCATCAGACTCCAATTTTGATTATGTCCCCCTAAATGGAAAGAACTAATACCAAGCAACACATGATTCCAAAACTTTTCACTTCGGGCTTTGAAACATAAATCTGAAGTCTGCTCAGACACAGCCAGACAGTTATTTACACACAAGTGCCAAACACTTAACATTCTCCTATTCCTTTTAAACTTTGCTTCATTCCTCCCTTATAAGAGATCATTGTCAGTAGACAATTGTCAAGGGTAACCAAAAATAGAAGCAAAACTGAAAAGGGAGAAGAGGAAGGGAAGGAGGGAGGGAGGGAGGGAGACAGAGAGGAAGGGGGAGAGAGAGAAAAAAAGAAGGGAGAGAGAAGTAGGAAGAGGGGAGAGTGGGAAGAGGGGAGGAGGAAGGGAAAGGGAAGGGATGGGGGAAGAGGGGAAGGGGAGGAGGGGAAAAAAAGGGGAGAGAGAAGTAGGGGGAGGGGAAAAGAAGAGGAGGGAAAAGAAGAACAAGTGGAGAGGAGGGAAGAGGGGTGAGGGGAGAAGGGAGGAGAAGACAGAAGACAGGAGAGAGAGAGGTATGTACAGAAATGTTTAAGCCAATATTTAATCATCAAGCTTAGGAAGTTACATTCAAGTTTTCATCCAAAAAAGAAAAAGTCTAGTTAAGCACACACATGCAGTGTGCGAGGAAGAACTGTGTGTATATAATGAACTGTAGAAATGACCCTTGAATGTGTATCTTTGGGCCCTGACTAGCAAATGAGTTCCTTTACCAACCATATCCCAGACAGAGGATGAGGTCTGGTGTAAGGACAGGGATGGAGTACTGTTAAGAACCTGAATTTTCTTTTTTGGGGGGGTTGGTCGTGGGTCTTGAACTCTGGGTCTGGGCGTTGTCCCTGAACTCTTTCACTCAAGGTGAGTGCTCTACCATGTGAGCCACAGCTCCACTTCCAGTTTTCTGGTAGTTTATTAGAGATCAGAGTCTCATGGACTTTCCTGCCCAGGCTGGCTTTGAACTGCGATCCTCAGATCTCAGCCTCCTGAGTAGTTAGGATTACAGGCATGAGCCACTGGCGCCAGGCCTGAATCTTGTTTCTGTGCTTTTCTTCCTGTATTCCCTCGTACTCTTCAGATATGCCCTTCTTCCTCTACCGCTGAGCTCACTAAAGCCAGATTTCAGACTGCCACAGTGCTCCCTCTTGCAATGTAGAAATCAGGATTGCTTACCCTTTGGCTGCCTCTGCTGGCTGAAGGCATGTATATCCATGGGAGAGAAGATGTTAGAATGGATTTCACGCAGACCCTCGCCAGTATTCTTGTTGCAAGCCAAAATGGAGTGTGTATTCCAGTCAGTCCAGTACAATGTGTCCTCAAATAACGTCAAGGCAAAAGGGTGTGGAAGAGAACCTTTAACCACTGCCTGCCTGTCAACAGAAAAGGAAAACTTACAACTTACCTCCAACTTTCTTCTACCATGTCATCGCTTACAATGGCCACAGGGCATACTAGTAAATACAAATACTGAGGAAGACATACCTTTAGGTCACACACACAGAGGAAGAACAATTCACATGGTAAGTCCAAGTATGTTTTCAAGATGTCTCAAAGCTCCAACCCAGACCTGCAGGATGGCCCCTAATTTGGCAGCAGCTCCCAAGTTCACTATAGGTCACAGGAGAGAGAAGGCCAGAGCACTGGCACTGCTTCAATGCCCCTGCCCAAATACTAGCTCTGCCCTCACCTCTCCTATCCTTTCCCGTAGCTCTATCATCGGGAGGAAAGTGAGCCAACAGGAAAGTGCCAGGGTTGCAGTAAGACTTAAATAGGTTCATCCTGGGTGATGTGGAAGAACACAGACCCTGAGCCTGTGTCTTCAGTCACTTCTCCTGGTCTTGGAAACTGGGTGAAAAGACACGTAACATGCCAAGAAGCCAAGAAGAACCAGGAGCAATTCCAGCAATGATCATCTAAGATGACATCCAGGCAGCCAAAAGTCCTGCCACTGGCAAAATACATTCATGAGACAAAGCAGACCTGCATCTCTCCCAAACAGTTCATGCTATGTAGAAGGAGAGGTAAAGAATCCGAGGCACAGGACTTTACTGTGTCACGGAGTACAATAACTAGCAAATGTTCTGCAAAAGTGAATAAATCATGTTTTGAGTTGAGACTATCCAAGGAAATAAATGCTCTGCTATTTTCATAAACTCAACTTTTCCAGTGGCTCAGTCCAAAAAGAGGGCAGGGAGAACATACTCTACTAAAGAAAAATTAGAGAATCACATGGTAAGGAGGACTGGGTTTGTCTTCAGGAGGCTTCCGTTTGTCTTGAGGCTCTGTCCCTGAGCTTTTGCTCAAGGCTGGCATTCTACCACTTGAGCCACAATGAATATGTTATTTCTGCCTTATGTCTCTGTGGACTACTAAGCAGGTCTAACCAAGTCACTCCCGGGACCCCTGTCTACATCTCCTGAAAACAAGGCCAGTGCTCTAGTGGTCTACCACAGCAGTCATGTTCTGAGTGCTAGCAACTTCTGACTCACTAACAAACTTCTCCACTGTCGGTGTGACCCAAGTACACGGCTCTCTGGCCAACTCTGCAGGGTTCATGGACCCGGCAGGTGCTTCTTCCAAACTCTATACCAGCTGGACTGACCTTTACAAAACACATGCTCTTGCTTGCTTCCTGTTTCTGGATCTCCTCCCAACAAGTCGGCCCCATCTCTGAAGGACCACCTGTGTGTGTAATAAATCATTCTATAACCACACCCTGTGACTACTGCCATGCATTCTGACACATGAACCTAGCCTTGGAAGGGAATTTCCCCATCACAGTGAGATTCTTGTAATACCTAAAAAGATGACATCAGAGGTGGTGGCTCAGGCTTTTGGACATCTCCACAGTTACAGTTAGGTATTGAAACTAAAAACCCCAGCTGGGTGCCGAGTGGCTCATACCTGTAATCCTATCTACTCAGGAGACTGAGATATGAGTATGTAGCAGTTCAAAGCCAGCATGGCAGGAAAGTTCATGCAATTCCTTATCTCCAATTAATCACAGAAAAAGCTGGCAGTGGTACTGTGGCTCAAGTGGTAGAGCACTATCCTTGAGTAAAAAGGATCTCAAGGACAGGACCTTAGCCTCAAGTTTGAGCCCCAGGATGGGGAGGGGCGAGTGCATGGAGGGAGATAGGGAGGGAGGGAGGGAACTAAAAGCCCCTCAACAACATTCAAGGCTTTTGAAGAGGCACAAACCCAAGATACTAGAAGCTATAAAAATTGCCAACAGATTAAAAAAAAGCCCGACTGGTATCACCAGCTCAGCAGAAGAAATTAGGAAAAACAATGGGGTATGTGGTAAATCTAAGAAGCGAAGAACACACAAGACAGACCACACTGAAAGACGCAGCAAAGCGATCTAAGACAGTAAACACCTCAGAGGTTTGCTGATCCTGTGCTACCACTGAAGAGACCAGAGTCCTTCCCCAACCACCAGCGGGTCAACCAGCACCCTCAGGCTCCCGTCCAAACAGAGCCTCAAAGTAAGGAAAAGTAAGTGTGACAGATACAAAAGAAACAATGGGCCGGGCACTGGTGGCTCACGCCTGTAATCCTAGCTACTCAGGAGGCTGAGATCTGAGGTCAAGGTTCAAAGCCAGTCCAGGCAGGAAAGTCCAGGAGACTCTTATCTCCAAGGAACCACCAGAAGACTGGAAATGGTGCAGTGGCCCACTGAAGAACGCAGGGACAGCGCCCAGACCCAGAGTTCAAGCCCCACGACCAACAAAAAAAGAAACAATGGGGGCAATGTGTAGGACAAAAACTAAGAGAAGAAAACAGAATCAGAAAAATCCAAGAAAGTACAGCTGTCGGGCTGGGAAGCTGGTGGCTCAGTGGTAGAGCGCTTGCCTTGCATGCATGAGGCCCTGGGTTCGATTCCTCAGCACCACATAAGCAGAAAAAGCCGGAAGTGGGGCTGAGGCTCAGGTCGTAGACTGCTGGTCTACAGCTGAAGAGCTGGGGGACAGCACCCAGGCCCAGAGTTCAGACCCCACAACTGACAAAAAAAAAAAAAGTACAGCTGCTTTTCTGAACAGAGCCATGAGCTCTGTTAAGCTAAATTATGATGTAATGAACTCTGCTTTTTCCTACAAGTTCCAGATACAGCAGGTGCGTAGGCCTCACTTTTAATCCCAGCACTCAGGAGGTTTTGGTAGAAGGATCACAAGTTTGAGTCCAGGCTGGAATACACAGTGAGAAAAAAAGAGGAGGAAGGGAAGACAGTAACACAGAAACTCCACTAAAAAGTCAGCATCAAAACTAAGGTGTACAGGGGCTGGGAAGGTGGCTCAGTGGTAGAGCACTTGCCTTGCACGCATGAGGCCCTGGGTTCCATTCCTCAGCACCACATAAGCAAAAAGAAAAAAGCCAGAAGTGGCGCTTTGGCTCAGGTGGTAGAGCGCTAGCCTTGAGCTGAAGAGCTGAGGGACAGCGCCCAGGCCCAGAGTTCAGGCCCCACGACCGGACCCAAAAAAAAAAAAAACTAAGGTATACAAAGAAAGTATCTCACCAAACACAATAAAATATCAGAAAAGACATGGAAAAAAATCACCATGGGGCTGGGAAGGTGGCTCAGTGGTAGGGTACTTGCCTTGCATGCCTGAGGCCCTGGGTTCTATTCCTCAGCACCACATAAGCAAAAAGAAAAAAGCCGGAAGTGGAACTGTGGCTCAAGTGGTAGAGAGCTAGCCTTGAGCTGAAGAGCTGAGGGACAGCGCCCAGGCCCAGAATTCAGGCCCCATAACCGGACACACACACACACACACACACACACACACACTCACACTCACCAGAATGACTTCTTCGAAAACACAAACACTGAGAAAAAATGCCAGAAAAAAATATGTAATTTGACACAAAAGCTTCTATGGATATGTTATTTTCTGTTAATATCCGTTAAGACTGTCTAGAGCAATTAAAACACCACATGGGTTTAACAGAAATGTAATACACAGGGCAATAATAACATAGAAAAGAAGGAAATGGAACTATTCTAGGAGAAAATATTAAGTTAATATTGAAATGCAACAAAATACATATTGCCGTCTACAAATAATCACCTAAAAATCCAAAAATTTACTTTTAGGAGGTAAAAAAAAAGGAATTCAGATGATTCAAGTAGAAAACAACACAAAGGGGGCTAAATACAAAAATAAAGGACAGAGGAACAAAATGACACCAGATTTAACAAGAAAAAAGTCAAATGCCAGTTAGAACCCCAACCTTACCATTGATAACATTAGAACAAACAGTCCAATCAAATAAAATTTAACAAAGCAAAAATCCAGCTATATCCTGTCTGTAAGAGACAACTTGAGCAGGACACCAGCGGTTCATACCTATAATCATAGATACCTAGTCAGGAGGCTGAGAGCTAGGGGATTGAGTGTGCAAGTAAGTCTGGGCAGCAAAGTTCAGCAGACTCCATCTCCAAAATAACCAGCAAAAAGCAGGGCTGGAGAAGCTGCTCGGGTGGGAGAGTGCCAGTCTAACATGAGATCAAACCCCAAGTACCCCCAAGAGAGGGAGATGGAGGGAGGGAAAGAAGAGGAGAGAAGAGGGAAGCCAGGGGAGGAAAAGGGAGAGACCACTTCTGACACAGACTCAAATAGGTTGATATTAAAAGGTTGTAGCAAATGGTAACAATATCACTGGTGCAGCCCTCACAAAAACTGAAAGACTGAACTGAGTAAACACAAAATACTACTGGAATTACTAAAGCACATTTTGTGAGAAAGAGTAAAATCACCAGGAAGCAATAACAAACATATACACATAAAAAGAGCCCCAAAGCAAAAAAAAAAAAAAAAACAAAACAAAACAAAACAACCAACCCCCCCCTATCAAAAGTATCTAGATCAAAAAGGACCGGAGAGGGCTCAAGCAGTAGCATATCTATCTGCCCAGCAAGAGCAAGGAGGGAGAATAAGGATGAGAAGCTGATGTAGTTTCTTTGTCTGTTTGGAAATGAACAACAAAACCTATGGAAATTGTTTTAAGAAGGAATAGAAAAGACAGAAGCTGGTGGCTCACGCCTGTAATCCCAACTACTCAGGAGGCTGAGATCTGAGGGTCACTGTTCAAGGCTAGCCCAGGGAGGAAAATCCCTAAGATTCTTATCTCCAATTAACCACTCCAAAAAAAAAAAAAAAAAGCCAGAAGTGGAGCTGTGGCTCAAGTGGTAAGAGCGCTAGCCTTGGGCAAAGCACCTCAGGGAGAGCTGGGAATGTGGCTCAGTGGTAGAGTGCTCACCTAGCACACATGAAGCTCTGGGTTCAATTCCTCAGCACCACATACACGGAAAAAGCTGGAAGTGACGCTGGGGCTCAAGTGGTGGAGGGCTAGCTTTGAACACAGAGAGGTTCCTTGAGCACAGAGAGGTTCAGGAACAGAGCCTAGGCTCTGAGTTCAAGCCCCAACACTGGCAATAAAAAATAAATAAATAAATAAAAAAGAAACAGCTCAAGCAGCACCCAGGCCCTGAACTCAAGCCTCAGGACAGGCATACAAGGAAGAAAGGAATGAATGGAACAGGGATGGAGGTTGATTAGCATACACTGTTTACATGTGCGAATATGTCACAAGGAAATCCCCTTCCTACAAAAGGTACATTAATAACATCAGGTGTTATACTTCGATGAGCCTGTCGAATCAATACAGTTTTCTTAAATTCTGAAAAATATCTATATAGTATCTTACCGATTTGTTCCATCCAGGTTTGATTTATGAATGAAATTAAGTTTTGCATCTGCCCAATAAAGCTTTCTTTCCTCATAATCCAAAGTCAGTCCATTTGGCCAGTAAATGTCCGTGTTTATGATTATGAGACGACTTGAACCATCCATTCCAGCACGCTCTATCTTTGGCACTTCTCCCCAGTCTGTCCAGTACATGAACCTAAAAATCATTATATATATACATATAAAAAAAAAGACCAACTATTAACACCAGGACATATGCAGGTAACAACAAAACATTTTCTTTTTCTTTTTCTTTTTTTTTGTGGGTCATGGGGCTTGAACTCTGGGCTTGGACGCTGTCCTTGCACTCTTCAGCTCAAGGCAAGCATTCTACCGCTTGAGCCACAGCGCCACTTCCAGTTTTCTAGTGGTTTATTGGAGATAAGAGTCTCCTGGACTTTCCTGCTCGGGCTGGCTTTGAACCGTGATCGTCAGATCTCAGCCTCCTGAGTAGCTAGGATTACAGGCATGAGCTACCAGCGCCTGGCCAACAAAACATTTTCTAATTATCATTATTAGCTAATGAATGTTCTCTCAAGAACATCAAGATGGAAAATGATGGGATTCATACACGGAAAAGCACAACAGGCAGTATTGGAATTGGGGCTAGGGGGCGCTCTAAAAGCAACGTGAAGGTACTTGAAGACTTGCAAGCTGGAGATGAAATGACTGGCATGTTTTAGGGCAGATCACAGGGAGGAGGGGACTGGTTGCAGTGAGGAGAAAGATTGGAGGGAGGGTAAGACTACAGAAGACTAAGGCTTTCAACATCGCTCTGTGGAGAAGTTAAGCAAGTCTTTTCCTTTAAAAATAATGAAAAAATCCCAGACATGGAGGTACATGCCCATAATCCCAGCACAAGGAAGGCAAAGGACCTCAGGTTAGAACTCAAGTTAGAAACTAGGCTGAGCTATATATAGTGAGAACTCCCCTCGACCCCTACCCCTCCCCCCCAAAAAAGCCAGGCACTGTTAGCTCACACCTGTAATCTGAGCTAATCAGGAGACTGAGATCTATGGACTGTAGTTCCAAGCTAGCCCGGGCAGTAAAAGTCCATGAGACCCTTACCTCCAATTAATCACCAAAAAGCCAGAGGTATAGCTGTCGCTCAAGGGTAAAATACAAGACTTGAGCCAAAAGGCCAACTGATAGTTCAAGCTCAAGGGCTTGAATTCAAGCCCAAGTACCAGCACAAAAAAAGATTAAACTGACAGTCTGTTAAAAAAAAACAAAAAAAAAAACTTCCTTTAGAAGAAACATTTCCTCCAGATAATCTACAAAATCTCATGAAAAACACTGGCATCTAAGCATCCCGTCCACATCAACAAGAATTGAAGCCCAGAAGTTCTATACAGGGCAGACATGGCGGCTGCTCTACCCTGCAAAAGCAGGCCCATGGAAAAACATATGCCTACCAATGTCAAAACCATCAGGAGTGCTGGCTAGGGCAGGCAACAGAATGGTGTGTTGGCCAGGAATGTGACAGAAGGTCCTAGAAGGGGCAGCCTGCAAGCCTGCTAAGTGGAGATGCACCCTTGGTGGTTCCTTGGTGGTCAGAAAGCTCATGTGCACGTACAGGCTGCTCCTTCTCAAGTGACACCAGAGAAACTGGCAAGCTACACTCTGAACATAGGCCAGAAACTTGAAACTGCCAATTTTCAAAACATTCCTCAATCTCCTAACAGATCCAAAGGAAAATGGGGAAACATTTAGGAGCCTGAGGTGTTTGAGAATATCTATTAGTAAAGATACTGTGATGCAGGAGCAAACAACTTTATAACTGATCTCTGCCTCCTGAGTAGCTGAGATTATAGGTATGAGCCATCGCACCTTGTCTATCTGAGGCATTATTTTGAGAATAATCACTTAGACTTTAAAGAAAAAGGAACTTAAGCATACTGAAGAGCCAGGTACTGGTGGCTCAGTCCAGTAATCCTAGCTATGCAGAGATATGAGGATCACGGTTCAAAGCCAGCCTGGACAGGAAACTCCGTAAGTCTTTTATCTCCAATAAACTACTCAGAAAAATCTGGAAATAGAGCTGTGGCTCAAGTGGTAGAGTGCCAGCCTCGAGCAAAAGAAGCTCAGGGAGGGGCTGGGAAGGTGGCTCAGTGGTAGAGCACATGCCTTACATGCCAGAGGCCCTGGGTTCGATTCCTCAGCACCACATAAGCAAAAAGAAAAAAGCCGGAAGTGGCGCTATGGCTCAAGTGGTAGAGCGCTAGCCTTGAGCTGAAGAGCTGAGGGACAGCGCCCAGGCCCAGAGTTCAGGCTCCATGACCGGACCCAAAAGCTCAGGAACAGTGCCTAGGCCCTGAGTTCACCCAGGACAGTAAGAAAAAAATTAAAAATAAAATAAACGTAGCTAAGAGTCTGTTGAGTCAAAACACGTTGAAGTTTTCCAGTCCAAGAAGCACATGCCGTAATTGCAAGACTAATAACGTCTTCTACATTTAACATTGCTAAATGCTATTAAAGGGCCACAGCCCTGCCCATTTCCCATGACTCAGTAACACAAGGGACTGAAGTTTCAGCTGCAAAGGTGAACACATTAGTATGCCATCTGAAGAACCACACTTTGCCTGACACAAATAAATGAGAAGATAGGGGGCTAAGGCAGGAGAATCACAAGCTCAAGAACAGACATACCCGGTATCAAAAAAAAAAATCAAAAATGAATTTTGTGGTTTGTGGAATGTGAATCCCATCTAATTTAAAAGCTGTGGGAATTCCTTCTCTTCTATCCAAAGCAAATTTAAACTGTAGATCAACATATTAAGGACCACTACCAAACAGTCAACCCCAAACCCACACAACCACATTTGAATCCTATTCTCCAAATCAATTGCTGGCTTCCATAATGCAACTCTTTTTTTTCTTTTTTTTTGGTAGCAGTATTGGGCTTGAACTCAGGGACTGGGTGCTGTCCCTTAACTTCTTTGTTCCAAGGCTGGTACTCTAACACTTGAAGCACAGCTCTGCTCAAATGCAACTTAATTATCTCAACATACATTGTTCTCTTCAAAGACTTCATGCCTTTCTTTTTCTCCATTCCAAAGGCATTACATCTAATCTTCAAAATCATTCTTTACTAACCAATTCACCTTCAAGATTAATTAATTCATTCAGGAACAGGACCTCAAGACCCCAATCCTACTTCCTCTATGCTTACTTGGGGTTGTCCTGTAAGAACTGTGTCTACTATTCTTCCAACTAAGTTTTAAGCTCCAGTAAATAAAGACAGTGCAAAATAATTAATGGAAATACCTGATACGTGGAAGAATGGCTCTTTGCCTAACTTTAGGCTAGTTGCTTAAAATAGCTACACTTTGATGTTGTAATCTGCAAAACTTAAGAGCCAAATACTGAGACATTTGAATTATGATCTTAGTGTTTTAAAACGTCAGGGAACAACAGACTATTTGCTGTGCTGATTTTGCTTACAA
The DNA here is from genome assembly GCF_019054845.1 of Dipodomys spectabilis. Classification (NCBI taxonomy): domain Eukaryota; kingdom Metazoa; phylum Chordata; class Mammalia; order Rodentia; family Heteromyidae; genus Dipodomys; species Dipodomys spectabilis. The sequence continues at coordinate 604,484 of NW_024871321.1, read as the reverse complement.
GTTTTTCCTTCTGTAATTTTATTCCTTTATACTCATCATTGTATCTCATTCATTTTTCCAACATTAGATAGAGGAAACCACAAGCAAGATTTACATAACTGCCAGGTGTCAGTGGCTCATGCCTGTAATCTAGCTACTCAGGAGGCTGAGATCTGAGGATCGCAGCTCAAAGCCAGCCCGGATAGGAAAGTCTGGGAGACTTTTATCTCCAATAAACCACTCAGAAAACCAGAAGTGGGGCTGTGGCTCAAGCGGTAGAATGCTTGCCTTGAGCTGAAGAGTGCAGGGACAGCACCCAAGCCCAGAGTTCAAGCCCCATGACCAACCGAAAAAAAAAAGATTTATATAACTGAGTGATGTTTGGGTAACATCTAATAACCTACCAAAATGGAAAGATGTGAAAGAGGAAAGGACAGTCATGTGACACCCACAGAGTAGACTTGGAACAGCTGAACAGCTGAGAAAGATAATAGGAATAGGATAATAGCAGGAATGGATTTCTAATCCTGTCTCCTTGGCCCAAGTCTGTCAAATTAAATTAAAAACATACCATATAGAGGGGAATCTCACCCCACTTCACAACACCAAAACAACTTTTAAAAAATTAATTATGAGGCAAGAAAGGCAGGAATCAGCTCATGGGGAACCAACTGCATAGGGAATGTTCTGTGACTAGTCAGTCTGCAAGCATGCCTCTGTTTTGCTTATCTTTTACCTTTTTTTGGGGGAGGGGGAAGGTGGGGCGGGCATGGGGCTTGAACTCTGGGCCTGGGCGCTGTCCCTCAGCTCTTCAGCTCAAGGTGAGCGCTCTACCTCTTGAGCAACAGCGCCACTTCCAGTTTTTTGCGTGGTTTATTGGCGATAGTCTCACAGACTTTCCCGCCCAGGCTGGCTATGAACCTCAATTCTCAGATCTCAGCCTCCTGAGTAGCTAGGATTACAGGTGTGAGCTACCGGCACCCGGCTCTTTTACCTTTCTCTAAGTATAAAATTAAACTAAAGCCAGGAGCTGGTGGCTCACACCTGTAATCCTAGCTACTCAGGAGGCTGAGATCTGAGGATCGCAATTCAAAGCCAGCCAGAGCAGGAAAGTCCATGAGACTCTTATCTCCAATTAACCACAAGAAAACCAGAATTGTTGCTGTGGCTCAAGTGGTAGAGCACTAGCCTTGAGCTGAAGAGCTCTGGGACAGTGCCGAGGCCCAGAGTTCAAGCCCCATGATCAGCCAGGAAAAAAAAAAGAAAGAAAGAAAAACAACAGGAGAAAAAGCTGCTTTAATATACTCTTCTCAGCAAAATAAAAAGTCATAAACGAAAGAAATATTCTATTAAATACTGGGAGAGGGGGTGAAAGCAAAAGTGTGTTTTTCACATCGTGGCAGATGCTAAGACCTCTACTACACAACACCTAAAAATGTGAGGCAAAGTATAAAAGCACGATTTTAAACACATGTCAGCACTTGTAGAACATTAAAGTGGATATTGAGCACAAAAAGAATTTAAGAAAGAAAAAATTCAGAGAGATAATGTACAATGAAGGAAGCCACTCCATTCCCAGTGACTTCATTTATCAGCTTATAACCTAGGATTCTCTTTGATGAAAGAATCAACATGTGGCCAGAAATCTCAATATGAACTCTCAATATAAACTACAAAGAAGACACACACACCGAGACAGCCTACATAAGGATAATTTTGGTTAATCTGGTTAGTGCTAAATTCAAAAAAGAAATAGATTCATAAAAGGAAGTTAAAAGCCATGTTAAGTAAGAGTTAAGAAAAAGAGGCCATGGCTCACACCTGGAGTCCCAATTACCCAGGAATTGTACTTGAGGATCGGAGTTCAAGACCTATCCTGGCAAAAATAAGACTCCTGGCCGGGCGCTGGTGGCTCATGCCTGTCATCCCAGCTACTCAGAAGGCTGAGATCTGATGATCAAAGTTCAAAGCCAACCCGGACAGGAAAGTCCATGAGACTCTTATCTCTAAGGAACTACCAGAAAACCAGAAGCTATGGTTCAAGTGGTAGATAGAGCACCAGCCTTGTGCTGAAGAGCTGAGGGACAGTGCCCAGACCCAGAGTTCAAGCCCCAAGACCAACAACAAAAAAGAAGTGGGCTGGGAAGGTGGCTAGTGGTAGGGTGCTTACCTTGCATGCATGAGGCCCTGGGTTTGATTCCTCAGCACCACATAAGCAGATAAAGCCAGAAGTGGCGCTGTGGCTCAAGTAGTAGAGCACTAGCCTTTGAACTGAAGAGCTGAGGGACAGTGCCCAGGCCCAGATTCAGGCCCCACAACTGACCAAAAAAAAAGTAAGACTCCTATCTCAACAAATGGGCTTGGCCTCATGATGCACACCTATAATCCCAGCTGGATAAGGGGAAAGCCATAGTGAAAAGTAACGAGATAACATGAAAACTAAAGCACAAAGGCTAGATCATGGCTCCAGTGGTAGAACCCCTACTACCTAGCAAGTACAAGGCCCTGAGTTCAAACTTCAAAAACACAACCGAAAGAAAAATGAATGTCTAGTTAGGAGTTCCAGAAAAGGTGTGTGTGTGGGGGGGGGGGGGGGGGTGCACAGGAAGGAAGGGAGGGAGGGAGGAAGGGTGAACAAATACGATTATGCTGATCAGTCTACACAATGCAGAAAATCAACTGTGTGACTTATGGGCAGGGATGGGAAGGGAGACTGAGGAACAGCAAAGAAGAGGTGACACTGTACAACACAGAAACGTACTCAAGATGCAAATCCTACTCAGGAGGCTGAGATCGGAGGATCTCGGCTCCAAGCCAGCTGTCAGGAAAGTCCATGAGATTTTTGACTCCAATTAACTACTCAGAGAAAGCTGGAAGCGGTGCTGTGACTCAAGTGGTAAAGCGCTAACCTTGAGCACAAAAATGGCTCAGGGACAGTGTACCCAGGTCCTAAGTATGGGGGAGGGGGTGCCAAGAGTTCCAGAAGGATGCAGCAAAGATAATACTTGAAGAGAATTTTCTAGAACTGAATTATCAGTTCTGTGAATAATTCAGCTTACAGAAGGAAGAAACCCAGCAAAACCCAAGTACAAGAAACAAAGATTTAGTAAGAACACCGGTTACAGTAGCTCTCTACAACCCCCCCCCCACCCCCCCCCACCCCCACCCCCGGCCGGGCTTTGTCTGCAGGAGATTCATTCAGAGACTTTCAGTAGATGAATTTTCCATTCAGTATTTTCCAGTCTATGGGTGTCATGAGTTAACCAAAACAGTAGAAAGCAAAACCTCAGGAGTAAGGCGAGACTACTGTACTTCAATATCAGAGAGAGCTAATGAATGGTAGAATAGTAGCACAACATAAAAGAAACCATCTGCAACCTGAAACTATACACCATAGGAAGAAAAGAGCAGCAAAGTGAAGGCTTTTCAGACACATGAACATTTTGTGCAAGTAAACGCTAAGGCTTGGGAAACAACAAAATCATGGACCAATACCTTTCTCATGACCCTTGACTATATATAATTACAGAAAGCACTATGAGCCTTTGTAAGGAACAAATGGCTATAGGGACTTGAAATCAAGCCAAAGATTTCAGCTATACGCTAGTAAAAAAGAAGCCAGGCACAGGTGGCTCACATTTGTAATCCTAGCTACTCGGGAGCTAAAACCTGGAGGATGGCAGTTCAAAGCCAGACCAGGCAGGAAATTTTGTAAGACTCTATCTCCAAAATAATCAGCAAAATTCCAGACTGGGGATGTGGTCAAAGGGTAGGGTTAATGATGAGCAAGAAAGTCAAGCTAGCGCCAGGAAGGGGGGGAAGGAGAGAGAGAGGGAAAAGGAAAGGAGGGAGGAAGTGAGGAAAAGGGGAGGGGGTCTGCTATTTCAGTATTTACTACCAAAATATTTACTATTTAAACAGGCATTATACAAAAAAATCTAAGTGACCATGGTGAGACCTACTGTGTTACTCCCAAGTATGGTCCTTAGACCTACAACTAGAGCAAAATTCCAACCTTTACCCCACAACTCCTGAATCAAAACTCAAAATAAAATCAAAGTATTATCTTTCCTTATAGACCTATTGTAATACTGAGACAAGTAGGAACAGAGGTCATATATGAAACTCTGAAACACAGTAGGGAATATTTCTAGGTGTCTACAAAGCATTTGACAAAAACGCTCCTATATCAATTCAGAAAACCACCAATTAGGTCTCCATCATATTCCACTGTTTTCTAAACCCAAAATTACAGATGACATAGTCCAATACCAAAATAAAATATTTAAGCCATTCTCCCAGACATGATCCATCCACATGCCATTAACAATCACGAAGATGCTCTAAGTCTCTTCAGACATTCCTCTCTATTTCATCTTAAGCCTTTCTAATTTCCCAAGGGGAAAAAAAGACACAAACATTCCAAGGCACTCCTGTGTGTCCATTACTTCTCAGACTCCCAGAATGATTTGGAAATGACTACATAAGAAGTCTTTGCCGTAAACCAAGTGTCTAACTGAAAATTAGGTACAAGTATTAGCTACACTGAAATACTGTGGCTGTGTTTCTCTTTGGAAATGAGGGATAAGAGAGGAATACACATATCCACTTAACAATAACTAAATAAAATTACAAATATTGTAAAATACATTGAGGTATTTGCATGTTCACATCAATATGAATCTCCCATACTCTCAGAGGTCATTAAACTATAGGTGCAGTGGATCCAACCCGATACTGACGATCTGACAAAACTTACAACACTTCTGAGATAAAACACAGAAAATATTAACAGTAATATATATTTCTACTATTCCTATTTCAATGTTAAAATGTGTAGTAATTCTGGGGCTGAGACCTTTTTTATTTTTTTTTTCCTTTTTTCTTTTGCTGGTCCTGGGGCTTGAACTCAGGGCCTGGGAGTGGTCCCTGAGCCTCTTTGTACTCAAGGCTAGGCTCTAACACTTGAGCCACAGCTCCACCTCCGATTTTTCTAAGTAGTTTATTGGAAATAAGAGTCTCTAGGACTTTCCTGCCCCTGGCTGGCTTTGAACTATGATCCTCAGATCTCAGCCTCCGGAGTAGGTATGAGCCCCCTAGTGCCTGGCAGAGACCTTTGGTTTTATCACTTTGAGGTTCATGAATGAAATATACTGTTTCCATACTAATCTAAATGTGAGTTGACCCTGTCCTCAACCTTTCTACCTTCCTCTCCTTGTCTCCCCTCCAATACTGAGACTGGCCTGTGCCCCTGCCAATCACTCTGCGTAACTTTTTATCTGGTTTGTATTACTGTTTCATGTGGTAACTGGACTTCTACAGAAAGCAGTACTATCAAAAAAACTACCAACTAGAGAATATGAGGGGCGGGGAAGGTGGCTCAATGGTAGAGTGCTTGCCTAGCATTCATGAAGCCCCAGGTTCGATTCCTCAGTACCACATAAGCAGAAAAAGCTGGAAGTGGTGCTGTGGCTCCACATGGCAGAGCACTAGCCTTGAGCAAAAGAGCTCAGAGATAGTGCTCAGGACCTGAGTTCAAGTCCCACAAGTGACAAAAAAATTTCCTGCCAGGGCTGGCTTCAAACTGCAGTCCTTCATCTCAGCCTCCTGAGTAGCTAGGATTACAAGCGTGAGCCACTGGCGCCCTATTGGCTGTTTTATTTTTTTCTTTTGTAACTTAATCTTGCAAAAGAACCTAGTCACTTAAGCAGGGCACATGCCTATAATCCTAGCTACTCAGGAAGCTGAGATCTGAGGTTCACAGTTCAAAACCAGCCCAGGCAGGAAAGTCCATGAGACTCCTATCTCCAATAAACCACCCGAAAACCACAAGTGGTGCTTGGCTTGAGCTGAAGAGCTCAGGGACAGGGCCCAGGCCCAGAGTTCAAACCCCATGATCAACACACACACACACACACACACACACACACACACACACACACACACACACACACACACACACACACACACACACACACACACACACACCAAGAATCTACAGTCACTAGTTCAAACCCCATGACCAACACACACACACACACACACACACACACACACACACACACACACACACACACACACACACACACACACACACACCAAGAATCTACAGTCACTTAGAAATACTTAAAGTTAAAATTCAAATAGTTGAATAATCTATTCTGTGAGGCTTTTTATCATGCAACGTTTTGCTTGCCATTACTGGGACTTGATCTCAGAGCCTAAGCACCGTCCTTGAGCTGCTTTTGCTAAGGCTAGTGCTCTACCACTCGAGCCACAGGACCACTTCCAGACTTTTCTGTTTATGTGGTACTGAGGAATTGAACCCAGGGCTTCATGCATGCTAGGGGAACACTCTACCAATGAGCTATATTCCCAGCCCCAGCAACATTATTTTTAAGACCATCTTTAGTGTATCTGACAAATACCTCTCTTTGCTTCTCAAAAGCTAGACTATAGACTTACAGAGCAGAAGTCTCTCTTCATCAACAGGCATTACTAACTTTCCAATTATGTAGTCTACTTGGCACCTAATTTATTTTGGCTTCAACAGGGTCAATTCTGGCTCTGAATTGAGAGGATAAGCATGTTTGGTTATACTGAAGAATTAAATCTATGTGGTTATAGCTACATTTTGCAATAGTATACACATCTGCTATTCATCAAAAATTATGGAAACCAACACCAGCTTGTTATAAGCTGTTCACTAGTGTCCGTATGAATGTAATTTTATTGCTGTGTCTGGCCTAATATTCATCTGTAATGTTTTCTGGAAAATAATTTTTAAATGGAGTGAAGGGTAGAAGATAGGCTTCATTTCAACTGCAAGGGAAATAAAGCAAGTAAGCATTAACTTTGCAAAAACTGTTATAGTAGGAAAGTAAAAAAAAAAAAATACCTCAAACTGACAATCAGATTAACAATGAACCACTTTATACACGTTTTATTCTATATAATTTTTTTTTTTTGTCTGTCATTGGGCTTGAACTCTGGGCCTTGGCACTGTCCCTCAGCTCTTCAGCTCAAGGCTAGCACCCTAGCACTTGAGCCACAGTACCACTTCCAGTTTTCTGAGTGGCTTATTGGAGTAAGAGTCTTACTATCTTTCCTGCCCCGGCTGACTTTGAACTGCTATCCTCAGATCTCAGCCTCCTGAGTAGCTAGGATTACAGGAGTGAGCCACCTGTACCCAGCCTATCCTATATAAATTTTACACATCTTTATGCTATATATAACACACACAAAACATAATTTCTATGATTAGCTAAGAATAAAACAGTAAACACAAGTCCCTAATTTAGCATATCCACTCAATCTGAGTCCAGGTTTCTCATACTGAAAATATTCAGAAATGTCCTGTTTCAATAAACAAGACTAAAGGGATGAATTCCTTTACAAGATATAATTATACATAAAGGTGACTTAACACAATACTTAGAATTGAACAATAAAAACAAAATGATCTAAATAACTCACTTCACAATTTTTGAAGCTACTTATACAATCCTATCTATAATTAAGTTATTAATATGCACATTGGTAATACTGAACCATGCCCCTTACCAGATAGATACATGTACCCCAACAAGGACAGAAGAAAAAAAATTTAAAAAATAATTAAAAAAAAAAAAAACAGGAAAAATAAATAAATAAATGGACAGACAGAACATCAAAGGTAAAATTCCAATTTCTGGTAATTTGGTAACAAGATAACCAGAAAACCTCCCTTTTAGAAACACCAAGAACAACAACTTAGCTTTCTTACTTGATTTGCACATATACACAAAATACTTTCATTCTGTAGATCTGAGGCATCCAGAAAGTAGAGGGTAGAATGGAGGCATGGCTCAAGGGGTACAAGGACAGCCACAAGCAAGAAAGCCAAGCAAGAGTGCAAGGTCCTGGTACTAGTACAGAGAAGAAAAGAACTCTTCTGAGACCGAAAATGAACAGGAGTGTAAAAGGCAGAACATGATGGACTGGGTGTGTCCCTAGCTCTGCAGAGGGCTCTGCAGCTGAGGGACTTTCTGGTCCAGTGGTGAGGCAGGAAAGACAAGGCTTCACGTAGCACACAGACGAACGATGTCAGACCCAAGACTTGTGTGCAAAACACAGACATCCAAGAAGCAGAAAGAAAGTTTACTCAATGGTAGAGAAGTTATTATCTTGGCCTAGGCTCTGAAATGAGCCTAGGGAAAAAATCGCCAAAGTTTTGTAAACACAAGACTGCCCTCCCAGAAGGTTAGGGTTCTAACTTATTTGATATGACACAAAAACTTTTAGCTCCAAAAGGGTAGTTTAAAAAAATGACCTCACCAGGCACTGGTGACTCACGCCTGTAATTCTAGCTATTCAGGAAGCTAGATCTGAGGATTGTGGTTCAAAGTCAGCCTGGGCAGAAAGTCCATGAGACTCTTTTTTTGGTCGGTCGTGGGGTTTGAACTCTGGGCCTGAGCACTGTCCCTCAGCTCTTCAGCTCAGGGCTTGTGCTCTACCACTTGAGCCACAGCGCCACTTCTGGTTTTTTGGTGGTTATTTGGAAATAAGAGTTTCGAGGACTTTCCTGCCCCGACTGGCTTTGAACCGTGATCCTCAGACCTTAGCCTCTGGTGTAGCTAGGATTACAGCCGTGAGCCTCTGGTGCTTGGCTTCCTAGAGACTCTTATCTCCAATTAATCACAAAAAAAGCTGGAAGCAGACCTGTAGCTCAAGTGGTAGAGTGCTAGCCTTAAGCTAAAGGAGTTCAGGAACAGAGCCCAGGCCCAGAATTCAAACCTCAGGACTGGCCAAAAAAAAAGTGACCTCTGCCAAGCACAGGTGTTCACACACCTATAATCTTAGCTAATCAGGAGGCTGAGATCTCAGGATCTTGGTTCAAAGCCAGAATAGGCAGGCAAATCTGTCAAAATTTTTATCTCCAACTGACCAGCCAGAACTGAACATATGACTCACAGAGGGCAAATATTATGTGAAAAGCCAGAGGAGAGCTAAAGCCCAGAGTTCAAGCCCCAGTCTGGAAAGGAAAGGCAGGAAAGGGAGAAAGAGGGTGTCGTTAACTAAGAATTTGTTATTTAATAGCTAGCTTCTTACCAACAGATATATCAGGTAACATTTCAAAACAACATTATCAAAGTAACATTTGATATAAAAGACATTACTATTACAAAATGATTAAACATAGTAACGCTAAACGATCAAGTTTCTTATTTCATTTTAAACAACCAAACACTACTCTTATTAGCTCTTCATTCCTTCTTTCCCTTGTAATTATCCTCTCATAATTACAAAATAAACAAATGAAGAAAACCAAGAACTATAAACATGGCTATTGTGTAACTGCTATAAGAAGAAACAAACCTATACTGTACTGCAGAACAAAACGTAACTTTCCATATACAACTCTATTTGCTCTAGTTGGCAAAGAGACCCCAAGCCCCAAGAATCTAAAATTCCTTCCTGATAATGGTGAAAAGGGAAGGGGGGAGTTCCCAGTGGAGAGAAACCAGAAAAAGGAGGTACCATGACCTCTGTGCGCTGCACGGAAACTTACCCACTTGAAGGATCTAAGGCAATAGCTCTAGGTTGATCCAGCTCTTGCCAAAATAAAACTTTTCGTAAAGATCCATCCAAGTTAGAAACTTCAATCCGGTTAGTTTCGGAATCTGTCCAGTATAATTTTTCCCCAAGCCAATCACATGCCAGCCCATCAGGAGACAGTAATCCAGACACAACAACGCTCTGTACACTCTCGGTTTTGTTCAGTTCTGTTCGCTTGATGGATTCCTCACTGACGTCACTCCAGTAGATCAAGCCCTGGCCAAACACAAAGTCCACCGCAGCAGCGTCCTCCAGGCCTCCAACTACAACCGTGGCATTCTCCTTGCCATGTGTGGCATCAACCAGCCGCAAGTCCCGTCTGTTTGCGTACAGCAGCAAAGGGGCCGCTGGGAGAAAAAGGAAGGAAACATATGGGATCTTAGAAACTGGGCTTTGGATCAGCACTGGTGATCGTAGATCAAACGTAACAAATAGCATTAAACTGAGAAAGCTAAGGCTGTTAGCATTTGAAGAAGCATAGATTCCATGTTCTTTATTTTTTGGGGGGAGGGGAAGGGGTCCGGTCGTGGGGCCTGAACTCTGGGCCTGGGCGCTGTCCCTCAGCTCTTCAGCTCAAGGTTAGCACTCTACCACTTGAGCCACAGCACCACTTCCGGTTTTTTTCTTTTTGCTTATGTGGTGCTGAGGAATCGAACCCAGGGCCTCAGGCATGCAAGGCAAGCGCTCTACCACTGAGCCACCTTCCCAGCCCCTCTTTATTTTTCCTTTAAAGACACATTCAACTTCTCACATTTACTTTCATAGCATCAGGTAGCAGTTAAAAACTCCGGAGTAGTGGGGGCCTACAGGACTTCCAATGATGGGAGATGTACACAGAGTAGCAAGGACCATGCTATGAAGTGCTTAAAACGTAGCCAGTGAACCAATGCCCATCAGCTGCACTGGACATAGATGAAAGTAAACTAAGCAACTGAAAGGCGGTGATAGGAAGAAGGGAATGAGAGAGAAAGAGGGAAAGCTGATACTAAGCAAAAGGAAAGAAATGTACATATCACCCGATTTGTAATAAAAAAGTTATTGTTATCGGTCATACACTTCATAAGTAATGTAGATTAAGATAGTGATGATTATCATTGTGAAGATTAAAAAGTCTTTGTGGAGCCAGGCGCTGGTGGCTCATGCATGTAATCCTAGCTATTCAGGAAGCTGAGATCTGAGGATCGATCACGGTTCAAAATCAGCCAGGACAGGAAAGTCCATAAGGTACTGTGGCTCAAGTAGTAGAGTGCTTGCCTTGAGCCTTGAGCTGAAGAGCTGAGGGACAGCAACTAGGCCTAGAGTTCAAGTTCCATGACCGACAAAAAAAAAGTCTTTGTGACTTTAAAAATAAAAACGTAGCTAGTAAGGTATTCTTTTTTTAATATAATTTTATTGTTTTTATTAAGGTCTTGTACAGAAGGGTTACCATTTCATAAGACAGGTAGCAAATACATTTCTTTTTGGACAATGTCATCCCTTCCTTTGCTTTGTACCATTTTCTCCCTCACCTTCCTGCCCAAAAGTTGCATAAAAGATGTTCACTTTTAACTTCACAAATATTAGTTCATTTCAATGTAAAGAAACAACTGTGGCTAAAGGTAATATTGGGTAGCAACGATCTGGAATAAAGACTAGAAATGAGGCAGAAAAAGTTAACACCAAAATTATGATGCAATCTTTTTTTTTTTTTTTGTCGGATATGGGACTTGAACTCTGGGCCTGGGTGCTCAAAGCTAGTGCTCTACCACTTAAGCCACAGCGCCATTTCTCCAACATGATCTTCTTTCATAAATATTTAAGCTCTAAAATTATACTATCCAAAGCTCAGCCCAAATACTATTGAAAAGTAACCAGTCCCTTTTTTTTTTTTTGATCAGTCATGGTGCTGAGGAATCGAACCCAGGGCCTCATGCATGCAAGGCAAGCGCTCTACCACTGAGTCACTTTCCCAGCCCTTATGGCTTACTTTTGAAAAGACAAAATGTTAGGAGGTATGAGCATTTTTCTTCACAATTTTGTGAGTAACTTAAGTTTTAAACATTTTAATATCTTTAAAAGAGGGAACTGATGGAAGTGGCGTTGTAGCTCAAGTGATAAAGCGCTAGCCTTGAGCTGAAGAGCTGAGGGACAGCGCCCAGGCCCAGAGTTCAGGCCCCAGAACAAAAAAAAAGTCATATGTGCGCCTTCATTTAACATGCTTAATAACCTGCAAAGAAGTCAGACATGTATCCCTCCCCACATTTTACATACATACTATATACTATGCTATATGTAAATATATGTATACATATATTGTATAGAGAGATATGTTACTATGTATACATGAAGAAAAAAAAAGGCACAAGGAAAGACTGTCCAGACCAGAAACCCAAAACTTAAGTAATGAAGTTTCAGCTCTAAGCCCAAGACTTTAGGCTGAAATCTTGAGCCTTTTTCATTACACCTTGTCACCTTATAGATAGCAGGAAAGAGATGCGGTCTGGATGTTGACAGACTCCCTGGCTTTTCACTGCTGATTAAACAAAACAACCGGACACAGAATCTTTGAAACTCTCACACACTGAATGTTAAAGCTCCAACTCTTCTGTGAAGAAAATGAGCTGACTACAACTAATGCATCACATTTTACTCCTGGGAGTCCAAGACTAAGGACAACATGCTCAAAGAAAGATGAGAATGTAAACAGAACCTCTTCCATTATCCCAGCTACTCAAGAGGCTGACATCTGAAGATCACAGTTCAGAGCCAGCACAGACTGGGAAAGTCTATGAGACTTATCTCCAATTAACCACCAAAAAGCTGGAAGTGGAGGTGTAGCTCAAGTGGTAGAGACCAGCATTGAGCAAAAAAAAAAAAAAAAAAACTCTCTCTCAGGGTCATCATCAGAACACTAAGCTGAAGCCAAAGGACCACCACAAAAATAAAAGTGCTCTACTTTGGAAAACGTTGGTTATTAGAAATAAGAGAGACTATTAATTCTTCTAGGGCTTATATAATCCTACTTCAAAACACATTACTGCAAGGGAAACTTCTCCAAACACAAGTAATGAACCAACTCAACTCTGGACTCTAATCTGGGGTTAAAATAAACAGCATTTCCCTCACACCCTTCTCCTCCAAGAAATACAACAGAGCATCCAGACACAGCCTAGGTTTGGATTTACATTTCCCCAAACCTAAGCAATCCACTGGCTCTCCAGTGTTGACTCTGCTAACGTCTCGTGTCAAATACAATAGCCAAGAGTACACTATAGTAAACAGATACTTATTAAACTTCTCAAGTACATAGCACAGTGCTGGGTACTCTGACATGAATATTAAACAAGCATTATCTTCCTGGAGTTTACATGTGGAACTAGACAGTTGGGAATATGACTGCCATGAGTCATAATTATTAAGTACACATCATATCATGTACAAGCCAAATAATGGTGCAGAGCAGTAATGAAAGTCAATATTCCCGGGCTGGGAAGGTGGCTCAGTGGTAGAGCGCTTGCCTTGCATGCATGAGGCCCTGGGTTCGATTCCTCAGCACCACATAAGCAAAAAGAAAAAAGCCGAAGTGGCGCTGTGGCTCAAGTGGTAGAGCGCTAGCCTTGAGCTGAAGAGCTGAGGGACAGCGCCCAGGCCCAGAGTTCAGTTCCCACGACTGGACCCAAAAAAAAAAAAAAAAAGAAAAGAAAAGAAAAAAGAAAGTCAATATTCCTCCTCAAAATAAAGACACCATTTGTTCATCCTTCCTCCCTCCCTTTCTGCAACCCCCCCTTTTGCCCTCTCCAAAAAGAAAAACAAGAAAGCTAACACTACCACCAACAACATCAATTACAAAAAAAAGTTTCCATTTCCTGCAATTCATTTCCATAAAAAGTATGTTACACCTTTGGGTTCCTTCCCCACGGTTATCCTCCTTTAATCCATGTTGTTTTATATTATTCGTGGGTGTATTTATATCCACAATCGAGGAAACAGGCGCTGTTACAGTCATGCTATTCAGGAGCCACTATGTGGAGAATGAACCATGAACCCTGTGGGCCAGGCCTGGAGGGGCCAACTGGGAAAAAGAGAAAGGGGTACAGTTGTCCCCAAAAAAGAAGAAGTGCACTCATGACCCGACCCCGCTGTACAACTGAACGGTGAAATGACACTTTAAACGAGTGGAGGCCGTCACTCTTATCCCAGATACCCTCACAGACGCACAGACTGACAGACAGACAGCCGGCGCACACCGGCCGCGCCCAGGACCGCAGTCCCGCGACCAGAGCTGACCGGAACCCGGGGACGGCAGGGAGCCGAGCCCCGGCCTTCCCGGCCGGCCGGCCGCGCTCACCGGAGTCGGGGTCCCGCCGGCGACCTCCGGGGGTGCCGGCGGGCAGGGCGGGCGGACGCCGCGGGGATCCCAGCTGAGCCCGAGGGCGGCGGCGGCACCGTCCGGAGCCCGTCCCGCGCGGCCCCTCCACGTCCCAGCTGAACACGCGACGAAAGGGGGGGGGGGCGGCGCCCTGGATTCCAGGGGTGACCCCACGTCCCCGAGCGGCCGACCCCCGCTGGGGACCAAACCTGGGAGGAGTCCGGCCGGCCGCACCTGGGAGTCGCACACCGTGAGAGCCGCAGTGCGGAGCCAGGATAGCCGCGGGAGCTGGGGGCCGGGGGTCACGGCGGGAGCGGGGCGGAGGCGGGGGGGGGGGGGGGGCCGGGGTCACCGGGGCAGCCGGCCGGACAGCGCTGCGCTGCGGCCAGACGTGATCACGGGGTGCACGGGGCCCCGGCGAGGCGCCCGGGAGGAGTGAGGGATGCCTGGCGCCCGGCGGGGTGCACCGAGGCCCGGCGGTGGGCACGGCCATTCTCCTCCGCCCGGGCCGCCTCGCCCCGGCCCCGGCCTCCTCCACGACCAGGCCTCCCGCGCCCCGGCCCCGCGCCCCGGCCCCGGCCCCCGCGGCCCCGCTCACCTCGCAGCAGCGCGCAGAGGCTGCAGGCCAGCAGGCTCCTCAGCACGGCCCCCATGGTCCTCCCCGCGTTCTCCTCAGCGGCGCCGCGCCGCCACTGGACGCGGAGGCGAGGGGCCGGGGCGGCCGCCGCAGCGGCGGGGGTGCTCGCTCATGCCGCCCGGCTCCCCGACCCGGGAAGAAGAAAGGAGCCGGTCCAGGCCCCGCCGCCGCCCTCTCTACCGCGCCGCCCCGGCCCGGGCCCGCGCGACGCCGGCGTCGGCTCCCATCCCGCCGCCTCCTCCCCTGGCGCCGCGCTGCCCCGCGCCGCTCCTCATTCAGCCCCGGCCCCTCGCGCAGCGGCGCGGCGGCGCGGCGGACGACGCGCCACGACGCACGGCGACGCACGACGCGCCATGGACGAGTGTCGCTCCGCCGCCCGCGTCTCCCTCCGCGCGGCCGCCCCGCCCCCGCCCGCTCGGCGCCGCCCGCGCAGGCGCGAAGGGGGAGCGGCGGCACCGCCCCGCGGCCGCACGCGGCCGCCCGGAGGAGCCGGGGCGCGCGGGCCGAGATCGGTGGCCCGCAGCCGGCAATCCCGGGGCGCACTCCGAGCGGACTCGTTCGCGGGCCGGCCCTCCCCGCGGAGGGCGTGCCCGACGTCGGACACCCCGAGGGAGCGGCCGGGACTACTTTCTGCGGCTCGGCCCGGCCGCTGCCAGCGCCGCTCTTTGTGCGCCCGGCCCGGCACGGGCAGGTGGGGCTGCGGCGGCCGGAGCTGGGGGCCCTCCACGCCGCGGGGGTCGGGGTCGGAGGTCAGGTCAGGCATAGTGTCCTCCTCGCCGCGGGGTCCAGGGTCAGGTCAGGCACGGCGCCCTCCACGCTGCGTGCCCGGGGACAGGGGTCAGGCAGGGGGTCACCAAAGACCTGAACCGACCAAGTTAGAGGGCTGTGTAAGAGCTTTAGACAGTTCTGTTTCTTTGTTTTGCGTTTTTCCAGTCCTGGGTCTTGAACTCTGGGCCTGGGCGCTGTCCCTGAGCTCTTTCACTCAAGGCTGGTGCTCTACCACTTGAGCCACAGCACCACTTTTGGTTTTCTGGTGGTTCCTTGGAGATCAGAGTCTCACGGATTTTTCTGCCCAGGCTGGCTTTGAACCGCGATCCTCAGATCTCGGCCCCCTGGGTAGGTAGGATGACAGGCGTGAGCCACAGAGCCCGGCTTTTATTTCTATTTTTTTGTCCTAGGTCTTGAACTCTGGACCTGGGCGCTGTCCCTCAGCTCTTCAGATCAAGGCTGGCGCTCTACCACTTGAGCCACAGCGTCCAGCTTTTTCTCCTTACTTGGTGCTGAGGAACCAAACCCAGGCCCTCATGCATGCCAGCGGAGCACTCTACCACTGAGCCACCTTCCCAGCCCTCCATGAGACACTTATCTGTAGTGAACCACCAAAACACTGGAAGTGGAGCCAGCCATGGCTTCCATCTTTAGAGCCCCAGCCTTGGGCAAAAAGAAAAAAAAAAAAGATAAGGGATAAGGACAGCACCCAGACCCCGAGTTCAAGTCCCAGTGATGGCACAAAAACACATCTAAAGGGCTGGGAAGGTGGCTCAGTGGTAGAGCGCTTGCCTTGCATGCCAGAGGCCCTGGGTTCGATTCCTCAGCACCACATAAGAAAAAAGCTGGCTGGGTGCTGGTGGCTCACGCCTGTAATCCTAGCTACTCAGGAGGCTGAGATCTGAGGATCATGGTTCAAAGCCAGCCCGGGCAGGAGAGACTGTGAGACTCCTATCTCCAATAAACCACCAGAAAACCGGAAGTGGCACTGTAGCTCAAGTGGTAGAGCGCTCACCTTGAGCTGAAGAGCTGAGGGACAGCGCCCAGGCCCAGAGTTCAAGCCCCACGACCGACAAAAAAAAAAGAAAAAAGCTGGAAGTGGCGCTGTGGCTTAAGCCCCAGGACCAGACCCCCCCCCAAAAAAAAAACATCTAAAAAAAAAGTGTGGGAAAGGGGCTGGAGGTGTGGCTCAGCAGTGGGGGTACTCATGAATGGAATGAGTAAGTAGAAACAAGCCCAATGGGGAATCACCAGACAGACCTTACACAGAAGTTAGGGTTCGGATGATAGGTGGAACCTAGGGACCAGGAAAGGTGTGCCCACAATCCAGCAGACAGCTTGCCAAAAGCAGTGCTTAGTGTTGGGGGGAGGGGGGACAGCCCACAGGTATTGGGTATTTAGCTCAAGGCGTGGGGGACAAACACTGTACTACTTGAGCCACATTTCCCCCCTCCCCGCCCCCACCTGCTTCCTGAGACGGAGGGATGGTGGCAATGACAGCTTCCTGATAGGTTTTTATAAAATGTATAAAAGATTTCCTGTATTCTCCTCTTTAAGATGCCCCCCTCAGGAACCACAGAACCTGCCTGAGCTCCTGCAGCTATAGATAGGGGGTTGGGGGATAGGGAGATAGAGCCAGACAGGATTTCATGGCCTTTATTTTCTGAATAAACAGAATGTGAAGCGGATCTGGTGAGCAGAGGAGGAGAAAATGTGGGCTGGGGAAGGAGATGAAGGCTTCGAGGCCCTGTGCTGGGAGGAGGGGGTGATGGGGAAACCACTTTCCATACTTGGGCTGGCCACGGGCCCCATCCCACCCTCCAGTAGTGAGGGTGCTTGTTTCTGATCAGGGCAGCATGGGATGGGTCCCCAGGAGGGAGGGGCTTGTTCTCAGGAAATGAGAAAATTTAGTAGCTGGGCACCTGTCATCTTAGCTACTCAGGAGGCTGAGATTGGAGGACTCTGACCAATGAACCACTAAAAAGCCAGAGGAAGAGCTGTGGATCACATGGTAGAGCACCAGCCTTGAGCGGAAAAGCCAGGGAGAGAGCCCAGACCCTCAGCCCTGGCGGTTTTGCTCGCGTGTGCGCATGTGCGCACACACATAGAGCAAACTCTGATTCCTACAGAGGTCAGTATTCGTAGGGAATAACACTAAAAAGTAGGGCAGGCCAGCCAGTCTCAGGTGATTGGACACAAGAAGTTGTTTGTAAAGCCAGGCGCCGGTGGCTGTAATCCTGCTACTCAGGAGGCTGAGATCTGAGTATCACGGTTCAAAGCCAGCCCCGGCAGGAAAGTCTGTGAGACTCTGATCTCCAATAAATCACTAGAAAACTGGAAGTGGTGCTTCAGCCTTGAGCTGAAGAGCTGAGGGACAGCTCCCAGGCCGAGAGTTCAAGACCCATGACCGACAAAAAAAAAGTTGTGGGACTGGGAAGGTGGCTCAGTGGTAGAGCGCTTGCCTTGCATGCATGAGGCCCTGAGTTCGATTCCTAGTAGTACCACATAAGCAAAAAGAAAACAGCTGGAAGTGGCGCTGTGGCTAAAGTGGTTGAGTGCTAGCCTTGAGCTGAAGAGCTGAAGGACAGTGCCTAGGCCCAGAGTGCAGGCCCCACGACTGGACTGAGAAAAAAAAAAAAGTTGTATTATACTTTTTTTTTATTCCTTTCAAGTCCTGGGACTTGAACTCAGGACCTGGGCGCTGTCCCTGAGCTGCTTTTGCTCCAAGCTAACCCTCTACCACTTGAGCCACAGCGCTACTTCCAGCT
This sequence comes from Dipodomys spectabilis, assembly GCF_019054845.1. Lineage (NCBI taxonomy): Eukaryota > Metazoa > Chordata > Mammalia > Rodentia > Heteromyidae > Dipodomys > Dipodomys spectabilis. The sequence continues at coordinate 586,387 of NW_024871321.1, read as the reverse complement.
TTTTCTGTGTGTGGTACTGAGGAATCAAACCCAGGGCTTCACACATGCTAGACAAGCACTCTACCACTAAGCTACATTCCCAGCCTACTTTTATATATATTTTTTAAATTGTGAAAATACCACACAGAGGGGTTACAATAACACGAGCAAGGTAATGAGTACATTTCTATTTTTCTTTTTATTTTTTTTGGGTCCGGTCATGGGGCCTGAACTCTGGGCCTGGGCACTGTCCCTCAGCTCTTCAGCTCAAGGCTAGCGCTCTACCACTTGAGCCATAGCGCCACTTCTGGCTTTTTTCTTTTTGCTTATGTGGTGCTGAGGAATCCAACCCAAGGCCTCAGGCATGCAAGGCAAGCACTCTACCACTGAGCCACCTTCCCAGCCCCAATGAGTACATTTCTTATCAAGCATTGTTGCCTCCTCCTTTGTTTCCCCTTCCCATCCCTTCCCATCTCCCACCCCCTCATACTTTCATATTTTTTAACAATAGGAATATTATGAGAGCCAGACACTAGTGGCTCACGCCTGGAATCCTAAGTATTCAGGAGGCTGAGATCTGAGGATTGTGGTTCAAAGCCAGCTGGGGCAGGAAAGTCCATGAGACTCTGATCTCCCAATGAACCACCAGAAAACCAGAAGTGCTGTGGCTCAAGTGGTAGAGCACCAGCCTTGAGTGACAGAGCTCAGGCACAGTGCCCAGGCCCTGAGTTCAAGTTCCACAACAACTCAAAAAAAAAAAAAAGTAGGGGCTGGGAAGGTGGCTCAGTGGTAGAGTGCTTGCCTTGCATGCATGAGGCTCTGGGTTCGATTCCTCAGCACCACATAAGCAGAAAAAGCTGGTAGTGGCGCTGTAGTTCCAATGGTGGAGCGCTAGCCTTGAGCTGAAGAGCTGAGGGACAGTGCCTAGGCCGTGAGTTCAGGCCCTATGACCGGCAAAATAAAAGAAAAATATGTCATCTGGAAGATTAACAGGGAGGGTTTATTATGAATGTAAATAGAACTCTCTCCCTCCCTCCCCTCCCTACCCAAGGTAGTTGTAATCTGTAATCCATTCACAAGACTGCCTGGAGCCCCCTGCCCGGGGCCTAATCTGGCTCATCTTTGGCACCCTGAGAACTGGACTTCCCTGCTTGTGTGAGTCACCCACTAACGACTTTCTCTCAGCAATCTGTGAGCTGGGCCTGCAACCCAAGTCCTGGTCCCTGTGCTCCTCCTCCACAGCTCTCCACTCCACAGAGACAGGGTTGCTGCTGGAAACTCAGGCAGGTGTGGCAGGAGGAAGCCCCGAGCCACAGGGTCTCGCCTCCCATTGCTACAGTGGACGTCTACCTCCAGATAAATAAGGTTCGGCCCTCCCTGGCCACCACCCGCTCCAGCCCTGAGTGTAGCCTTGGAAGGGAATCCTGCAGGAAATGCCTACCCTTCAGATAAAAGAGAAGAAAACCAACTCTAACCCAACTCTAACCTAGCGTCTCCCAAGCTAGGAAATATTTCACACACACACATATGCAAGTGTAACCAATGCACACACAGGTGTGGATACATGTTTGTACCTATAGGTGCACAGGCATGTGTAGCTCTGCATGCAAATGAGTGTGCACCACGCACACCTGTGGTGGAGGCCCGGGCCAGGGTGTGGCTTGGTGCAAGCCCCTCCCCTCCTCCAGCTGGTGACAAGTCCTGGACACAGTCTCCTGAGTGCTGATCAATTCATTCAGGACAGTGAATATCACTGGTTGGGTTCAACCTCTTTCTTCTAAACCAGCTTGTTCTAAACCTCTCTGAGTGGGGCTGGGAAGTTGGCTCAGTGGTAGAGTGCTCCTCTTGCATGTGTGAAGTCCTGGGTTCGATTCCTCAGCACCACATACACAGAAAGAGCTGGAAGTGACACTGTGGCTCAGGTGGTAGAGTACCAGCCTTGAGCAAAAGCAGCTCAGGGACAGCACCCAGACCACAAGAAGTTTAAGCCCCAGGACTGGCAAAAAAAATAAAAATAAAAGTAAAAAATCTCTGAGTGGTGTGAAATCACACACACATGCACGCACACACACACACACACACACACATCCATGTACACGTGCACACATGTTACACCCGGGCAGGCGCTTGGCTGTCTGTCTAGATGGTGGGGCGCCTCCCACCTTCTAACTCTGCACCCAGGGACTTGGCCATGCAGAGCCTCCACATCACCCCAGACCTCCAGCCACAGCTTCTACGACCAACTGCCCTGGAAGACAAGTCACCCCCTCTGCTACCTTCCCCCCCCACTCAGGGAGGAGTGCTCCCATGTCCCCGTGATCCCTGTGCTTCCCGGGGGAGGCCTGGCGCCCTGGCAGGTCTGCTTCTCTTCCCTCCCCCTGCAGGCCAGGGGTGAGCCTGGCACAGGGGGCAGGGGGCAGCGGGGAGCCCTGACCGGAGCACGCACTAAGGGAAACGCCCGGCACACGCCTTTCGCCGTCTCCAGACATCTCCACACCACTGAAAGTGGAATCACAGGCGTCTCAGGGCCTGGTCATGAAAGGAGCAGCGGCCATTAACCCTTTGTAAGTGGCTTGGTGCCACTTTAGTAGGCCTCATAAACACCGAACACTGCTGCGGTCCCAGCGCCCACCACACTTTGGAGCTGAGAAAATGGAGCAGGAAAAAGAACCCCTTGCCCAGAGCTGGCAGGGGGGAGTAGATGAGGGGCCTCTGGCTAGTTCCCCCTCCTACTCACACACACACACACAGCCCTGGCCGGCCTGTGGAATTATTACCATTCTAAAGCATGTTGTTGACCAGGGGCTGGCTGAATATTAAACAGTGGATCACATTTCCCCTGGCAGGCAGGAAAGCATTTGTTTTCAGCGTGTTTTCCTAAGTCTCACTCTCCAACATCAGGGCCTCATTAACTTTACTAACGCAGCGCGATTTGGGAGATAGCCTCTTTTCCAAAATACCGTTCACCACCATTTCACGTTTTTTCAAGTTCAGCACACACCATCAACTCTCCATACTTGTTTTTCTCAAAGTCTGGCTCCCCCCCCCGCTCCTTCACCGCCCCCCTGCACTGCAGGGAGGAGACTGGGAGGGCTCATAGGGGTCAGCCCCGGCTGCTGTGAGAAGTGGGGGTGGGGGGCCGGGGAGGGAGTGGACAGCCCCAAACCAAGTCCTGGCAATGCAGAATTATCCTGGATTTTGTTGTTGTTTTGGTCAGTTCTGGGGCTTGAACTCAGGGCCTGGGCGCTGTCCCTGAGTTTCTTTTGTCAAGGCTGGTGCTCTACCACTTGAGCCACAATGCCACTTGTGGCTTTTTCTGTGTATGTGGTGCTGAGGAATCAAACCCAGGGCTGCATGCATGTTAGGAAAGCAGTCTACCACTAGACCACCTTCCTGTCTGTCTCTTTGTCTGTCTGTCTCTCTATCTCTCGGCTGTGTGTGGTCTATTGGTGTGGTAAGTTGGATGACATGAGTGAGATGAACATCACTAGGAAACCCTGTCCATTCCATCATCTCCCCTTTCTACTGTGTCCCCCGTCTCCCTGGGTCCTCCTCTCTCCTCCCTTCCCATGGAAGCAGAGCCTGTGGAAGGGGGCGCGGGAGGCGGTGCTAGTCTCGGGGTCCCAGGCATACATGGCGGGAACGATCCCACCACTCTGAACTTTTGTACGTTTTGTCTAGGTTTCATTTCCTCTAGGCCACAGCACCCAGAGCATGGGGAAGGCAGAAGGCGTTTAGACAAACCCGAGTTTATTGACTGTGGACGGAGGGTGGAGGGCGGAGGGAGGACCAGGCTGGACCGGTCTTTCCGCTGTCTAAGCTGGATTTTCTAATCCTTTCCAACGCTGTAATTAGGACGTGATGAGGGGAAAAATAGGTCTGCACTCTAGCCACCGGTGGCCTGTGACGTGGGTGGAGATAGGCAAGGAGTGGAAGTCTCCCAGGCCCCTTTGATGTTGCCAGGAAGAAATTGTCCACATGAAAGGTGGAAACCAAGTCGGGTGCCCCTGGCTCACGTCTGGAACCCTAGCTACTCAGGAGGCTGAGATCTTGAGGATAGTGGTTCAAAGCCAGCCCCTGGTCAGGGAAGCCCATGAGACTGGAATTAATCACCAAAAAGCCAGAAGTGGAGGTCATGGCTAAAAGCGGTAGAGCGCCAGCCTTGAGCAAAAGACCTCAGGGACAGCGCCCAGGCCCCAAGTTCAAGCCCCAGGCCTGGCAAAAATAAATAAGCAAGGAATACATGCTGAATTAAACCCACTAAGATGTTTATTTATCCACCCTACTGATATTACCCTACTGTGAGCCTCTTGGGAATTTATGTCAGGCTTGCTAAGTTGGAAAAAAAAAATGCATGAAAAAGGGGATGCTTTCAGGAGGACTGCTCCCCTTCTAATATCACTTTAAATGTTGATCCCTAAAATCAAAGATGGGAGAAAGGGGACCCGAATTTCTCCCGGGGAAGGAAAAGGAAGAGGAAGGTGGTAGAAAGAGGGTCAGTCAGGCCTTCATGGAGTCCCCAGCTCCTGCGCCCTCTGGTGCCCACTGATGGGACAGCGTTCTCATCGGAAGTCGGCTTTCATCTTGACCAGCCCAGCCTGTCAGGAATCCTGTTGTTTTTTGTGGATCAGTACCTTGAAATCCGGAGATGGACTTGAGGCTGCCTTCCCGGCTCTCTGCCCTCCTGTAACTTGTCTGGAAACGCTGTCTGTTGCTCTTGACCAGCTGCCTGCCCTCTAACTTGTTTCTCTCTGTACCACAAGCATTTCCCAGAAATTAAAGCAACTAACCAAAATTAATAATAACAGCATGCTAATCTCGGTGCTATATGTCATTTTATTACTATTGCTCCCAATACAGTGATAACTGATCACAGATCAGAGTTCAGATAAAGGCTTGTAAATAACATCAGTAAGTGTTAAATGTGGTGTAAGCAGAGCAAGTCAATTGTCATCCTAGCTACTCAGGAGGCTGAGATCTGAGGATTGAGGTTTGAAGCCAGCCACCCAGCAGGGAAGTCTGTGAGACACTTGCCTACAATTAGCCAGCAAAAATCGGGATGTACAGCTGTGGCTCAAGTGGTAGAGCACCAGGCTTGAGTGGGAAAGTTCAGGGACAGCGCGTAGGCCTTGAGTTCAAGCCTTGGGATGGCATCAAGTGGACTGATGGGAAGGGAGTTGTCTCACTGGGAACGCACACTTCCCTACTTCTGTCAATTTGCTGGTGGGGACTCAAGGAAAGTCATCCGGCTGGACACACAGACATTACTGAGCAGCAGATTTATCTAGGTCTTTATTTGGAAGGAAACACACCTGGGATAAGTAATTGAAATTCATACAAAAAGAAAGGTAAAGCCCTTGTAACTAGAATCACCAATGGTCAACCTGATCTGGAACCAGAAACATTCACAGGCCAAGATGCCCGCCCCTTCCTCTTCGCACAGGCCCACCCGGCGTTCCAATCTACTTGCAACTTTATAGAGTTTTATTCTCAGTTAATTGGGGACAGATGGCTCAAATGACTTGATTTATTTCTCCTTCAAAAGAAAAATCGAGGCTAGGCAGGTGGCTCAGTGGTAGAGTGCTCGCCTACCATGCATGGAGCCCTGGGTTCGATTCCTCAGCACTACATACACAGAAAAAGACAGAAGTGGTGCTGTGGCTCACACAGTAGAGTACCAGCCTTGAGCAAAAGAAACTCAAGGACAGTGCCCAGGCCCTAAGTTCAAGCCCCATGACTAGCACAAAGAAAAAAAATAATAAAAGAGCCAGGCCCTGGTGGCTCACCCCTGTAATTCTAGCTACTCAAGAGGCTGAGGTCTGAGGATCACGGTTCAAAGCCAAACCCGGGCAGGAAAGTCCATGAGACTCTTATCTCCAAGGAACCAACAGAAAACCTGAAGTGGCACTGTGGCTCAAGTGGTAGAGTGCTGCCTTGAGCTGAAGAGCTCAAGCCCCATGACCGACAAGAAAGAAAGAAAGAAAGAAAGGAGGAAGGGAGGGAGGGAAGGGAAGGGAAGGGATGGTAGTAGGCTGGTAGCCCTGGAGAAAGGAGATGGGAGAGGAGGGAGGGGGGGAGAAGGGAGGGAGGGAAAGAGGAGAGGAGGGAGAGAAGAGGACAAGAAGAGGAGGGAAGGGGAGAGGACCTGTGGGTGGCCTTCCTCTGGCTGGTCCGTGACAGGCTTCCCGTGGCTTCCCTCAGATGCCCACGTAGACGCCATTGATCAGGTAGTCCAGGCGGGAGTAGGGCCTGGTGCGTAGGGCGTGGAGCAGCGCCTTGCCCAAGAGGACCAGGCCCAGGGCCAGCAGCAGGACACCGGACAGCAGGGTCCCCAACAGCAGCCACCTCTCCAAGGGGGAGGCGGGGGTGGCGGGGCGCCCCCTGGCCTCCTCGAGTCCCCAGGCCGTGGCCCTGATGGCAGTCGCTGACAGGGAGAGCATGGCAGGGGCCGGCGTGGGTCCCTGGCTTGTGGTCAGCCTGGACGTGGCTCCCCGGGCCTCTGCAGGCGCAGGGAAGCCAGTACTGGGAACCACGAAGGAAGTCCCCGCACGTGGAAAACCCACAGACACCGGCTGGGAGGGGACGGGGGGCTTCTGTGGGGCTCCAGAGTCAGGTGTTGGGGTGGCAGAGCTGCTGGCTGGGGAGGTGGCCCGAGCTGGGTCTGAGGCTTTGGGGGTCCAAGAAGACACGCCTCCTCCCCAGGGCTGGGTGGGCTCCCGGGGAGAGGGGGGTGACGGTGCCTGGGGTCCCCTCAGGGCCAGGGGAGGCCCTGTTTGCTGTCAACTCCTGGTGTGGCAAGGCAGCTCCATGGTCATCTGAGAATGTACAAAAAGAATTGTAAGAGGACCTGGGGGGAGGGGAAGGGCGGTGAGCAAGGAGTGTGCAAAGTGCAGCGAATCCGGCCCATGGTAGGTGTGCAAGGAATGCTTGTAAACCTGACCATCAAAGCCCAGCCCAGCGGGATTGCAAACCAGAAAGTAAAAACAACACAAAGCCTCCTGAGCTGGAGGCGTGGCTCAAGTGGTAGAGAGCCAGCCCCGCCAGCCTGAGGCCTTGAATTCAAACTCCAGGACCTCAAGCAAAACCTGTTTCATAAGCAATGGGTGGGGTGATATAATTCCATGGACTCAAACTCAGGACCTGAGGTCCCAGTTTTTTGCTCAAGGCTAGTACTCTACCATTTCAGCCATAGCTCCATTTCTGGATTTATTTATTTTTTGTCAGTCATGGGGCTTGAACTCAGGGCCTGGGAGCTGTCCATGAACTCTTCAGCTCAAGGCAAGCACTCTACCATTTGATCCACAGTGCCACTTCCAGTTTTCTGGTGGTTATTGGAGGTAAGAGTCTCACAGATTTTCCAGCCTGGGCTGGCTTTGAACTGCAATCCTCAGATTTCAGCCTCCAGCGAGTAACTAGGAATATAGACACTAACCTTCCTGTGTATGCTTCTTTTAATAGGAAGGTATACATAGAATTAACTAAGCAAAGACTTTCACTGGAAAACAAATTTTGGTGTAATGAAATTCAAAATGTGCCCAGTGCCAGTGGCTCATGCCTGTCATCCTAGCTACTCAGGAGTCTGAGATCTGAGCATCACCATTCATTCCTGTCCAGCCCAGACAGGAAACTCCATGAGACTCTTAGCTCTAATAACCTATTAAACACACACACACACACACACACACACACACACACACACACACACACACGAAGTGGTGCTCAGGTGGTAGAGCACTCACTTTGAGCAAAAGAAGCTCAGGGACAGTGCCCAGGCCCAGAGTTCAAACCCCAGGACAAGCAAAAAAAGAAGAAAAAAAAAAAAAAGAAAGAAAGAAAATAAAAAATTCAAATCATACTTAAGAAATCTTAAGGAGAAACTCTCCCACAGACACTGGGTCCTTGCTGGGTGCCGGTAGCTCACGCCTGTCATCCCAGCTACTCAGGAGGCTGAGATCTAAGGATTGGGGTTCAAAGCCAGTCCAGGCAGGAAAGTCCATAAGACTCTTATCTCCAATAAACCACTCAGAAAACCAGAAGTGGCGCTGTAGCTCAAGTGGTAGAGAGCTGGCCTTGAGCTGAAGAGCTAAGGGATAGCGCCCAAGCCTAGAGTTCAAGCCCCATGACCAACAGAAAAAAAAAAAGAAAGAAAGAAACCAGGTCCTTGAAGACTTACCGGGGATGAGTCTGTGTGTGTGGAGCCCGGCGGCCGCTGGCTTCAGGGGACAGGACGCCTTGCTGGGGCAGAAGAACAGGTAACAGTTGGGCTGTCCCTCTGCTTTTCGAGCGTCAAAAATCATCAGATTGCACACTTTGTTTCCTGTGAAGGAAAGTTTGCCAAGGGAGGCTGCTGGGACGGGATCCTGCCTCCCCGGGAGGCCTAGCAGAACCAGCCCGGCCTCTAAAGTCCACCGCAGACACTTGTCCCATTGACCTCTTCCCTTCTCTGTCCCTTAGTTGTGAAACTCTTTGGCAAAGTGAGTGTATGTGTGCCTGTGCGTGCATACCGATACTGGCTTTGAACGCCCAGACTTGTGCTCTTACGTGGCTTTTTCCACTCAAGGTGGGCACTCTATCATGTGTATCACACCACTACTTCCAGCTTTTTGCCGGAGATGAGAATCTCTGGGATTTATCTACCCCAGGTTGTCTTCAAACCTGGATCCTTCTAACTAAGGCTCCAAATAGATATTACAGGTATGAGCCACCGCCAGGGCCTGGCAGGAGGAGTTGTATGTTTGCTTTTGTGCCAGTCCTGGGGCTTGAACTCAGAGCCTGGGCACTGCCTTTGAACTTTCTTTTCTTAAGACTGGCATTCTACAGCTTGAGCCTCAGCTCCCTGTCCAGCTTTTTAGTGGTTTATCGGAAACCACTAAACTCACAGACTTTGCTTCCCCGGTCCGGCTTCAACCCCCTGATCCTCAGATCTCAGCCTCCTGAGTAGCTGGGATGACAGGCATGAGCTTCGGTGCCCAGCCCTCGTACTGCACTCCTGTCCAGTGTGTGTGCCCCCACGTTACTGTCCCCTGCGCCCTGACCTGTGATGTTTTTTGTGGAGCAGCAGCGACGGAGGCAGTCTGCCTGAGACAGGGCATGGGTGGGCTCCTCGCCCCGGATGCCTCTGGCAAGCGAGGACTGGATGTCAATGACCACGTCCTCCAGGCTCTGGGACAGGCACTTTTGGCCGGCCGACAGCCGGAGGGTCAGCAGGCTGAGGGTCACCAGGGTGTACAGCCAGCTGCAGTCTTCCATGGGAAGCATCGTGGCCCCCAGAGGTGGAAGGTGACACCCTGGCAGGCTCAGCCACCCAGAGAACTCTCTCTCTAGAACAGAAATAGAGAAAGCCATTAATGAGTTCTGTCTATCATCCATCTATCTATCCATCCAACTATCCATCCATCCATCTGTCCATCTATCTATCCATCCATCCGTCTATCCAACTATCTATCCATCTGTCCATCTATCTATCCATCCATCCATCTGTCCATGCATTCAACGATTCTATCTATTTATCTTCCTATCTACCTATCTATTTTTGCTAATCCTATGTCTCAAACTCAGGGCCTGGGCGCTGTCCCTCAGCTCTTTCACTCAAGGCTGGTGCTCTATCATTTGAGCCACAGCTCCACTTCTGGTTTTCTGGTGGTAAGAGTCTCACGGACTTTCCTGCAGGGGCTGGCTTCGAACTGCGATCCTCAGCTCTCAGCCCCCAGTGGCCTCGCTGAGTTTTAAGAACCGCGAGAGGAGCCCTGGCCTGCAGGTGCTTGGACACCGGCCCGGTTCCCACCGGCCAGCACCTGAATCCACCCGCGGCCGAGGGGGCGTGGGGAGGGGGGGGTGGTGGTGTGGGGGGGTGTGTGGGTTGTGCGCAAGGCGGGGTGCATGGCTTGCTGGGGTGCGGGGATGCACGGGGAAGGGGTCCCATACCCGGCGGTGGCGGCTCCGGCTCGGCATCCAGTTCCTGCTTCCGCCTGGGGCGGAAAGTTTGCAGTGGGGACAGCGCGGCCCCGGGTCCCGCCCCGCCCCCGCCCCGCCCCCGGAGCGTCTCCCCGCCCCCTCCCCCTCCCCCGCTCCGCTCTTCCAGCGGCCCCAGTGTCAACACCACAGCCCGCTCGCTCTCCCGGACACTCCGGGACGCGGTCACGGCAGGCCTCTACCTGGCGCCCGGCACACTGCCGGCCCCAGTGGGTGTGGAGTCCGGAGTCAGGACAGCCATCTCCGGATAATCCCGGGCAGCGCCGACCCCGACCCCGCGCAGCTCCCACCCGGGCTCGCGGGGGCTCGCGGCACCAGCGCGCCGGGGGGCGGCGCGACCCCGCAGTTGGTGCAAGTTGGGGGCAGGTGGGCGGTGCTTACAGCAGATGGGCGGTGCTTCAGGGAGAGTAGGCGTGGCCAAAACAGGTGGGAGGTGCTTACAGGGGAGAGTGGGCTTGACCATCACAGGTGGGAGGTGCTTACAGGGAATAATGGGCGTGGCCACGGCAGATGGGCGGTGTTTGCAGGCAGGAGTGGCCACGGGTGTGAGTGTGGGCGTGTAACCACGGGTGGGCGGAGCGTATAAGTGATTGTGGACATGGCCACAGCAGATAGGCCGCGCTCACAGGTGGGCGTGCCCACACGGGTGGGCGGTGCTTGCAGGTGAATCTGGGCTTTCTAGCTTTGGGGGCAGTTCAGGCCCGGGGGGAGGGGCTCTGGCTCTTTAAGGGGGCGTGGCCACGCCCCTCGCGCGCTCATCCCCCCCGCCCCTCCTCAAGGGGCGTGGCCTCCCGACCCGGAACTGAAGCCCGCGTCCCGGAAGCAGCACGCTGAGGCATCCGAGACCTGAGGGAAGCGGCGCCGCCCGCTGACATCCACTTTCCGCCTTCGTTCTCCGGGCTCCCCGGAGCCCGGGAGCCGCGGGCCAGGCCTCGCCGCCCGCCAGGCTCCGGCCCGGGCGCGGCCCACCCTCCCTGCGCCGCCGGAGCCATGGGCAGCGAGCAGAGCACCGAGGCCGAGGGCCGCCCCAGCGACCCCAGCTCAGGTCGGGGCGCGGGCCGGGCGGCGTGGCGGGGCCGGGCGGGGCCGGGCGGGGCCGCCCTCACCGGACCCGGCTAACGCGGCACGCGGGGGCCTCGATCCAAACAGGCCCTGGCATAGATCTAGCGCAGACCCCGCGGCAGCCGCTGGCGGCGGTTGACTTGGCTGTTTCCCGGGAAGCCGAGCGTCGGTCTCTGCCTGCAGCAGGGGGCGGGGCGGGGGCGGGGCGGGGGCGGGGCTGGTGTGGGTTGGGGGCGGGGCTGGCGGGGGCGGGGCTGGTGTGGGTTGGGGGCGGGGCTGGCGGGGGCTGGGGGCGGGGCTGGTGTGGGTTAGGGGCGGGGCTGGTGGGGGCTGGGGGCGGGGCTGTTGTGGGTTGGGGGCGGGGCGGGGGCGGGGCTGGTGTGGGTTGGGGGCGGGGCTGGTGGGGGTTGGGGGCGGGGCTGGCGGGGCGGGGCTGGCGGGGGTTGGGGGCGGGGCTGGCGGGGCGGGGCTGGCGGGGGTTGGGGGCGGGGCCACTCCCCGCTCTGCCCAGCCCTTCACCTGCGCCTCTCTCTGAGGCCGCGTCTTGAGTACAACCTGGGAAGCCGGAGAGCATGTTGGAAGACCCCCCCTTTATCTCCCCCTCCACTCCTTATCCCTTCCCCCCTCCGAGAATCACGTTAAGTCGGTGGCGGGATGCTACGCACATTTCCAGAAAGAAGTGAGGGGACTTTTCCTGAGGCGGAGTGAAGGTAGCAGAGATCGGCTCATTTTCCCCAAAACAGCTCGAGAGGAGCTGCGGGAAGACGGGCCAGCCCCGAGGTGTGACTGAGAGCTGGGAATTAACTACATCCTCTAGATCGCAGAATAGAGCTCAGTCCATCCTCACGGATGGCCAGAGCAGATCTGGAGGTGACTTGGCAAAGGGACCCTGCTGTGACTTGAGTTTTCTTTCATCCAGCCAAGTGACCAAGTCATAAAGCCACGCTTGGGGGCGGGGAGACCCTCGCCAGCTGCTGCTCTTCCACAGCCAACAGAACCAAACTTAGTGTGCATGCTGGATGGGGTGACAGGATGGGGACCATGGTTACCACTGACAACAGATCTAAGGCATCCCAAACACATAGGAACATTTTATAATTCAGCATGGAACATCCAGACAGATAGTGTTTTAAATTTCTCCTTTGATTCCAGATCCTCCTGACTTAGTGGTCCCTAATTTTACAGGTAGGGATGTGAGGATGTGATATTTGGCTGTGTTCTGCCTGAGAAAACAGTGTAGAAACAGAGTCAGGAAAGCACTGGATTTCACCACAGGCCACAGAGCTGCGGCCCCAGCACAGCCCACCAGGCTCCCTTAAGATGGCCTGGGCCCAGCCACAGGTGGGCCCCAGGACAGGCGGCAGTAATGAACTGGTGTAGTAATCAATCAGTAGCGTAGTAATCAGTCAGTGCAGTAATTAGCAGCGTAGGCTGAGGCACATTGCAGGCATCTGGGACTGCTACCAAGGCAGGTCCACTTCCGGTCTCTTGGATGCATGTGTCTGTGCGGGCCTCCTTGCTTACTCCCTCGTCCTGTCCTAAGCGCACACGCTGTGTTATGTAAAAGTGGGCTTGCTGATGGCGTGGGAAGCCTCTTTGCTGGGCTGTGGCTCAGGGCAGCCGGCCAGCTTTCTTGAGCCGTCTAACTCTTTCTAGCAACCCCTCCTGCCAAGCACCGAGCCAAGATGGGTGACATCGTGGTGGTGGCTCAGGGCTCGCAGGCCTCGCGGAACGTCAGCAATGACCCGGACGTTATCAAGCTGCAAGAGATCCCAGCTTTCCAGCCCCTTCTGAAAGGTGAGGGCTGGGCTCCGTCCTGGGCCAGCCTGTGGGGGTCAGCCACGAGCCCCATTTGCTTGTCTCCCACCACCATGCCCCCTTGCCCTGTTTATGACTGCAGCCTAGTTTTCTCGGCAGTGAGTTGGTGGACCACTTTGTGCCCATTTTTGTTAAGCCTGCACCCCATTGCTCCGGGCCTGCTCTCCCCTAAGAAGGGTTTGGCAACCTGAGCACCACCACCCGGGCAGGGAAACGAGCACAAGGCCTTGACTGACTTGAAAGACCAAAAAAGTACCATAAACAGCCATGAGAAAGCCAGGTGCTGTAGCTCACACCTGTAATTCCAGCTGCCCTAGGAGGCTGAGATCTGAGGATAGCAGTCCAATGTCAAAAGTGGTGCTGTGGCTCAAGGGGTAGACCACCGGCCTTAAGCAGAAGAGCTCAGGCTCTGACACACACACACACACACACACACACACACACACACACACACATACATACACTATACAAACAGTAAGTGAGGAGAGTCAGGCTGGACCGAGAGCTCGCCAAGAGCGCTCTCCCTTTCCCACGACCTCATTCTTTCCCAAGATTGTTCTCTCCTCCAAGGTCAAGTGGGGACTTTCCGTGTCCTCTGTGCCCAGACCTTCATCCTCTGTGCTTAGACCCTTCTGCCACTAGGTGGCAACAGACAAAGCGCCTGGCAAGTGGATCCGCGGCGCCTCTGGGTAATGTTTCAAAGGCCTTCGGGCAGTAACACTGGCTCTGCAGTGTCCTGATTTCCTGGAAACCAGGTCACAGCTCAGCTCAGCGCAAGCTCGTGGGAAAAGCATACACAGCTTGCCACACTCGGGTGTTACGGCAGAAGCCACAGGAAACATGTTACTGACCTTTTTTTGTTGTTGTTGGTTGTGGGACTTGAACTCAAGGCTTGGGTGCTGTCCTTGAGGTCTTTTGCTCAAGGCTAGCACTCTACCATTTGAGCCACAGCTCTACTTTTCCTGTCCAGGCTGGCTTCAAACCTCAATCCTCAGATCTCAGCCTCCCAAATAGCTGGGATGACAGGTGTGAGCCACTGGCGTCCGGCTTGGGTTGTTTCACCACTGAACAGCTCCCTGCTACTCCCCCCTTCCTCTCCCCCCCCACCACCTCGGGCACCCCCCCCAACCTCACCCCTACACCTGGTGAGCGGCCCCTGCAGCTTCAGGGTCTCTGATGCCCATCTCCCTGCAGCTGGGCGTGTAGGGCAGGTCCAGAGCACGCATGCTACGGTTGTTGTCTATGACCACGGCAGCCACGCTTCTGTAGACATCGTGTCGTGACCTCCTGTACCTCATGATTCTCCTGAATGCTTACAGTACTTACAAGCAAGAGCCTGGAGCTCGGGGCAGTGTCTCCGGCTCAGACCCCAAGTTCCCCAGTGCCAGGGCACGTGTTCTTCCCGGCTGCATGATCCGGGTCTCAGCTCGGGCCTGTGAGTCTCAAGCTGATGAGGAAGGGGAAGGGCGGGTGGGCAGGCCAGCAGTGAAGGAGCCAGGAGACACCTCACTCCATTGGTGGACCCTGGGGGCGCTGGGTACCACGCCTACTCCGGTGGAGTCAGCTGGGTCTTGTCACCTTCGGCTCTCATGGTCTTTCATCCCCACTGCTGTGTTCCATGACCATCCACATGGCCCAAACTGGCTGGGCCAGTGTCCGAGAGCCCAGTAACCCCCATTCCCAAGGCGGCGAGGTGAACGGATGGTGCCTGTGGAGGTGGAGGCTGTGAGCGTGTGTGGGGTATGGTGCATGCAGCTCAGCACAGCCCGGCCTGCATTCCCTGCGTGGAAGGCTGGTCTGAGCATGGCTGTGAGCAGTAACCTCTGCCCCATTGTCCCTGTCCCGTGACTTCTGCCCACCACCCTGGACCTGTGACCTCCACCCCACCGCCCCCGTCCCGTGACATTTCCCCTACCACCCCCATCCCGGCAGGGCTCCTGAGCGGCCAGACCTCACCGAGCAACGCCCGTCTGGAGAAGCTGGACGCACAGCAGGTGCTGCAGCTGTGCCTGCGGTACCAGGACCACCTGCACCAGTGCGCAGAGGCCGTGGCCTTCGACCAGAACGCCCTGGTCAAGCGGATCAAGGAGGTAAGGCACTGGGGCCACCAGCCCCCCTCCCACTGGGCAGCGGGGAGAGCTGGCCATGCCCCTGGGGCCCTTCGCCAGGAAGCGCTGCCACATCACGTGAATCTAAGTAACAGTGTTGGCAGATTCTTGTTAACCTTAGAGCACATTTGACGTCCGTTCCTCCTTCCTCGCCCTGAAATGGTGAAGTGAGTTGGACAGGTTACTCTAAAACAAGAGACCCGGATAGCACATTGCTGGATGTTTCTAGAAAACGTGGAGCTCCCTTTCTGTCTCACAGGTGGTCTCTGTATTCAGGCTGAGAGTCTGCAGTGTCATTACTAACTTCCCCCTGGTCTGTGGTGAGAAATCCAGCCGGTCCCATGGCGCCAGGAAATGTGGCAAAATGGGTGGTGGCAGGAAATGTGGCTGATTGTGTCTGTGGTGTCAGGAAACGTAGCAAGATTGTGGTCCATGGCAGCAGGAAACGTGGCTCGTTGTGGCCCCTGGCTGGCAGGAAATGTGGCTGTTGTGGTCCGTGGCAGCAGGACACGTGGCGAGGGTGGGCTCGTTCTGGCCTGCCTCTGAGGAGGTAAACCGCTTTCCCTGGGCCTGGCCCACACTTCCTTCACCCCAGCGCTGCCCAGGCCCAGGGATCCCAGTGAGGCCCAGCCCGGATGACCCCCTGCCTGTGGAGACACAGGCTGTATTCTTTGGCAAAGAGCAAAGCCCAACATTTAAATGTGATTTAACCCTATCCAGGCCCTGCACTGACAAGTGAGCAGGTGTGAGCAGCACCATTTCCCGCTTCAGTGAGATCCCATTAGCTGGTCGCAGGCGCTGGAGCCCCGAGTCGCCCCGCCCCGCCCCATCCTGCCCTGCCCAGGTTTGCAGCCAGTTCACAGTCTGCCCGCACGCCCGAGAGGTGCTGGCAGAGGCCGGGCTGGCGGCCACATCTGGGCAGCTGGGCTGCAGGAAGGGACGAGGCAGCTGTGGATGCTTTGGAGTGGCGAGGTGGCCTGTGGTGCTGGCGGCCCCCATTTTTCTGTACTTTACAAAATCTCCACCTGAAACATGGATTCCTGGGGGTTCCCTCAGCTGTGTGAGCCACCCAGAGTCCTCCCTGCCAGGGCCCCCCTCCCTGCCGGCAGCGCTGTGTGTTCAGTATGGTTGGGCTGGACAGTCGCCTGTCCCCCGAGTGTGATTCGGCTGGTGTCTGTCCCCCAAGTGTGAGCTGGCCGGTGTGTGTCCCCCGAGTGTGTGCTGGCCAGTCACTGACTGGCAAGTCATGACGTGGCCTTGGCCGTGGTTTGGGGAGGGTGGTCGGGGTCCCCACGGGGTTGCCAGCTCACAGGAGCAGAGTGGAGCCACGCGTGGCCCCGGCGTAGCCCCGCAGCTCCCTGTGGTGGCGGTGGCAGTGGCCGAGGCTCACGCCCGCCGCTTCTCCGTTGCCTCCGCCCGCAGATGGACTTGTCGGTGGGCGCCCTGTTTGGCTCCATGCAGGAGCGGCAGAAGCGCTTCGCCAGGTACGCCGAGCAGATTCAGAAGGTGCAGGAGATGTCGGCCATCCTGCGGCGCGTGCAGCTGGGCATCGACCAGACCCTGCCGCTCATGGAGCGGCTCAACAGCCTACTGCCCGAGAGCGAGCGGCTGGAGCCCTTCAGCATGAAGCCCGAGCGCCTCTAGAGCAGCCCCCCGGCCTCTCCCCTTCCTCTGCCTGGCCAGGGGCACTGGGGCACAGGTGGGGGGAGAGCAGCTGGGTCTTGGCCACCAAGGCAGCCTCCCCTCCCCTGCCCTCGTGGACGGCGCCATGCCAAGTGGGGCCCCTTAGCGTGGCCGGGGTTGGGACGTTGGGATTGTTAGGAATTCCTCAAAGAACCCCACAGTGTTGTTTTCATTTCACGTTTAAAGCAAACCAAACGTGCACCGTGTAGGGACAAAAATGGACATGTGGAAGGAGGGGGTGGGAGAAAACTGAGGGGCGCCCCGGGCTCCAACTTGGGCTGGGAGTGGACAGTCCCCCCTCACGGAGCCTGTGCACTCCTTGCGCTTTGCCCCCCGCTTTGAGCCTGTCCGTGAATGCCGTGGCCGTGGGGCGCCTTGCTCCTCGCGTGGAGTCTCCTGTGAACCCTGTGGTCCTGGGGTGCCTTGCCCCTCATGTAAAGCCTGTCCCATGAATACCGCGGCCGTGGGGCGCCTCTCTCTCTGTGAGGCTGGAATGGGGACCTGCGCAGCCGGCGATGGAAACAAAACCTGGGCCCAGGGCACCACCCGGGCAGCACACCAGGCTTCGAAGCGGCCTCCAGATGCTCCTCAGATGGGACCCAGCCACACCTCACTCAGCCCAGCCGCCATGCCTCGTCCAGCCTAGCTACGCTGTCTCCACCTCCCATGTGGGGTGTTTGTAGAAAGTCTTTTATTCTAAAACAAGTCAATAAAAGGAGCGATCTCACCCAGAAACAGCCCGCTCTGACGTGTGGGTGCCTCACCTTCCAGGAGCCACGTACACAAAGCCCCTGCCTCAGAACATTGGTTCCCATGGAACCCTGGGCTCTTCCCAGAGGTCCCTGCAGAGGAAATCAATGAGCTGGGCACCAGTGGCTCAGGCCTGTCATCCTAGCTACTTGAGAGGCTGAGATCTGAGGATCACAATTCGAAGCCAAAAAGATCTATGAGACTCTTTATCTGCCACAAGCTGTGGCTCAAGTAGTAGAGCGCCAGCCTCGAGAACAGCTCAGGACAGCACCCAGCCTGGGTTCAACCTCAGGACTGGCATGTGGCATTGTAATATTTGTCAGTCATGGGGCCTGGACGCTGTCCCTGAGCTTTTCAGCTCAAGGCTGGTGCCTATCACTTGAACCACAGTGCCACTTCCGCTTTTCTGGTGGTTCATGGGAGATAATAGTCTCTTGGACTTTCCTGCCCAGGCTGGCTTTGAACCTCAACTCTCAGTCCTCAGCCTCCTGAGTAGCTGGAATGACAGACAAGTATCACTCCCTGGCACTCCGCCCAGGTAACTTTTTATTCATGCTGCTTGCTAACAAGAGGCCCTAGGTGCAAACATCAGTATTGCGAGACACCGAATCTAATGGCCACTGGGAGCAGCCAGGGCTCTGGTGTGCAGTGTTGTGGGAGGGCGCCGTGGCCATTCCTGTCCTGGGGACCCTCTGAGTGCTGCCATGAGGCCTGGTGTTTACCAACCCCAAATCACTTTCCATCAGCAACTGAGGCCCATTCTTTCCGTTAGTCATGGGACTTGAACTCAGGACCTGAGGTCTTTTTGTTCAAAGCTATCATTCTACCACTGGAGCCACACCTCCACTTCTGGTTTTCTGGTGATTCACTGGAGATCAGAGTCTCAAGGACTTTCCTGCCCGGGCTGGCAATGAACTGCGATTCTCAGCCCTCAGCCTCCTGAGTAGCTGGGATGACAGGCGTGAGCACCGGCGCCTGGCTCACACATGCTTTGCACTAATCTCCTATTCATGTAAATACATCACACAGGTATGTATGAAAATGGGGAGAACAGATTTTTTTTGGGGGTGGGAGGCAGGGGCCAGGGTTGAACTCAGGGTCTTGGGCCTGCACGGGGTCAGCCCACATCATATGACCACATCATCACTGGCCTCACATCTGACACCAGGGTCTGAAGGCTGAGGGCCAGGCCCATGGGACAAAGGCTGGGGATGAGGGACGAGAACGGGGTCCCATACCGCAGACACGCCCGCACCTGCGTGTACACAGGCACAGTTCTGACTTTATTTCATATTAACAGACAAGACATCACATGAGAAACGCACAGCGCAGCTCCCACACGTCCCACCCTCGCTCCGCTGTGGTCATGGGTGGCCCCACAAGGACCACGCCCGGGAGCGGCAGGTGACGCGGCAGGGCTTGCCTGGGGCTGGCGAAGGCCACGTGTGGTACCGAGGGGGAGGATGCTGCCTTCCCGACATGTCTGACCCACTCCAGACGCAGCTCCGCAGGGCGCGACCAGGTCTCCTCTGCCTCACTTTACCCCACTCAGCATCATTCTTAAGCACAGAGGCCCCACCACCAGGTCCTAAGTCAGAGCCCACCACTTTTCAGACCAACCCAGGAGCTGGTGCGGAGGAGCCTCGGTGCCTGGCTGGGCGCCTGGCGCTGCCTCCTCCATCTCCCCGGCTTTTTCTCACTAAGTCGTTTCCTAGGAGATTCCGCCTTGATACATTTGCACCATGGATCAAGTGGAAGATGCTCAGCTGAGCCAAGAGCCCTGCAACCTGTGCTTCACGTCCACATGGGGCCTCCAACCCGTCCCAGCCTCGGTGCAGAGGCCTGGGGGATGGAGGACAGGCCGTGGGCAGCGGGGATTCTGTGCCATCGGTGGGGCCGTGGCATGAGGTGGTACTGGCTTAGATCTGGGGAGGCCAACCTGGGACAGGATGGTCTCTCGTGGACTCACCCCTGGCTTCTGCCTTCACTGGCTCCGGGGCTGGCTCGGCCTCCGCCGGAGGAGCCGAGCCATGACTGAAGGTAGTCTCCGTGGGCAGGGCGTGGGGTCGGTGGGCTGCTTCTGCAGGGGCGTGGGCTCCGGCTTCTGCCCTGGCCCCACCGGCCTCTCCCACCATGGCTCCACCTTCCAGAAACAGCCATGGCTGTGTGGACTTCAGCTGTGCAGGGAACGCATCGGGGAGCCGGTGGAGGCCCTCAGGACACTTCGATGACCTCCATGCTGCCCGAGAAGCTGGACTGGCTGCCCACTGTGCCCAGCTCCTCTCGTGAGCGGCTGTCGGCCACCAGGCCCTCCCCGAACTCCATCTGGCAGCTCCTGCGCTTCAGCTGCTTCTCGAAGGGGCTCTCTTCATGCCAGCTGCGCCGCGAGTCTCCGCGCTCGCTGGGCCGCGGCCGTCTGCGCACCGAGCCGCCATGCTCGCCCGTGGGCAGCTGGCTGCAGCTGTAGGCCGAATAGCTGGCCCTGGCGCCGTACATGGCTGAGGCCGCGTAGAAGTGCGGGGGCTCGGTGGCGAAGTACCAGCCGCCGGCCAGCGTGGGGGCCGCGGCCTGCGGGGCCAGTGTGTCCGAGTGCCAGCCCTTGAGGCCCAGCCCCGCGGCGGACTTGGCCAGGTGCTGCTGGCTGGTGGACAGGCCGAGGAGGAAGCCAGCGCGGCCAGTGTCCTCCACGCTGCCGCTCCGCTGCAGCGGTGCAAAGGGCAGCCGGGGGGGTGCCCCTGTCCTCGCGGGGTGCTGGCGCTGGCCCTGGCTGGCCGGGGCCTGCGGGGGCTGCGGCGGCTCCCCATCGGGGCTGCTCTCCGGCGTCTGCTCTGACACCTCCCGCACGGGTGAGAAATGGCTGTGCTTGGCGGGACCATCGAGCGTGGCAGCGGGTTTATACGCATCCGCTGTGTCCTCACGCGCGATCGCGCCTGTCGAGCAGGACACGGACTTGATGTCCAGCGAGAAGGAGCGCTTGAGCCGCTGGCTGTCCTCTGGCTCCGGGGCCAGCTGGAGGCCCCCGAGGGCCTGCGCCAGGGGCCCGGCCTCCACCAGTGCACTGGCCGTGGTGGCCGCAGGCCTCGGCCGGGCCTCCAAGGCAGCACTGAGGGCCCAGGGGCCGCTGCGGGGTGGCTCGCCCCCGTGTCCACTCTCTGGGGCAGCCGCCGCGGGCTCCAGCGGCTTCTCCAGGTGCAGGAGCTTCAGTTTGCCCTTTGGCCCCACGCCAGGCTGCGTCTTGATCTTCTTCTCGTAGTCCAGCAGCTGGCCCAGGAAGTTAAAGTTCGGAGAGATGGTTGGCCTTTTCTCCTTCACAAACCTACGGAAAGAGGATGAGGCCAGGAGCCTGAAACCCACGGCAGCTGCTGATCTTAAGGATTTTCTTTTTTGCCAGTCCTGGGTCTTGAACTCAGGACCTGGCAATGTTCCTGAGCTCTCACGGTCTCTGTGCTCAAGACTAGCGCTCTACCATGTGAGCCACAGCTCCATTGCAGGCTTTGTCTCTGTGTGGTACTAAGAAATAGAACCCATGCATGTTAGGCGAACACTTTACCATTAAGCCACATTCCCAGCTAAGGATTCTAATTTTCTTTCTTTCTTTTTGTCAGTTGTGGGGCTTGAACTCTGGGCCTGGGCGCTGTCTCTCAGCTCTTCAGCTCAAGGTTGGAGCTCTACTGCTTGAGCCACAGTGCTACTTCCAGTTTTCTGGTGGTTTATTGGAGATAAGAGTCTCACGGATTTTCCTGCCCCGGCTGGCTTTGAACCGTGATCCTCAAATCTCAACCTCCTGAATAGCTAGGATTATGGGCGTGCCCACTGGTGCCCGGATTTTTCTTTTTTTCTTGCTGTGGAGCCTGAGCTGGACCTCCTGCCCTGGCCTCCCACATGCTGAGATTACAGCAGTGGGCCCTCCCACCAGGCTCTATCTTAGGAAGACTGGGTGAGTGAAAGGTGGGGGAAAGGGCAGGACAGAGCTACAAGCATCAGCTCGACGTTCCAGCTCTGCCAACTCTGACCCACGGCTTCCAGCATGATGGACAGGGGACGGTCCTGTGCTGGTAACCAGGGAATCCGAATGCCCGGGCTCCATGAGGAGTGCAGTTGAGGTACGGGGCCCTCGTGGCTACTCAAGTCTGAGGCTTAAGATCTGAGGATGATGGTTCAAAGCCAGATGGACAGACAGACCTGACTCACCCACTCTCCTCTCTCCCTGGCTGGAGCTGATGCTGCAGCCCAGCTCATGCACACGCACAGCACCCCCTCTCTGTGGACCGGGGCGGTGGCGCTCACCTGTAGGCCTCGTCCAGGGGCATGTCCATCCGCTTCATGATGTAGGCGATGGCGATGGTGGCGGAGCGGGAGATGCCGGCCAGGCAGTGCACCAGCACGCAGCCGTTGCAGGCCTTCGCTTTCTCTGCACAGTCAAAGCCAACAAAGGAAACGTGAGACTTGCTGCGCCTCCTCCCCTGGTCCTGGGAGTGAAGACACCATCGCACCCGCGCACCAGGGCGGTGGAGGCCCTGGGCGGCCAAGGCCAGCGCGCGGCTCTCCGGGGCAGCCTGGCTGTTGTTTGAATATGTCCTGCCTGCTAAGTATGGGAAACCTGAGAAACACAGATGCGCACGTGGAAGGGGAAGTGTGGCCTCTCCTGACCATAGGACGTGGGGTTTTGTTTCCTGTGTCACTGGACCTCTCGTATTGCCCCGAGTGCACGGGAGAGGGGCTAGCTAAAATCAGTCTCCATCTCCGATGTCCCAGCCGCCATCGCAAGGAGGACTGGTCCCAACTCCTCACCGTAACACTGGAGATGGTTATTTTGTGGGTGGTGCTGGGTTAAGTCTGTATTTCCTTAGGACACGTCTGTGTGTCCTGCAGATTGAACCGACTGGAGTTTGATGACAAAGCCACCACACCATGTGCCCCTTGCTGCCAGGCGACCGCGCGTTGCCTCTGTTGGGTTTTGTCAGCACCCCTAAAGAGGTGTTGCTGGGGTTGGTCCAAGAAGGGGCTTCAGAAATTCACTATTCTGCAAGACTTGAAAAAGTCGGAGGAGGCCTGGAGGCATGGCTCAGGTGGTAGAGCACCAGACACGAGCAAGAAAAAGCAGGAGGGGAGGTGTCATTGACTGGACACACCACCGAGGCACCCAGCACCATGGCCATTGCCTGACCTCCCATGGGTGAGCGCGCACCAGCCCGTGGCATCTCTGGTTTCAGATGTCTGGGGCAGCTCCTTGCATGACAGGGGGTGGAGGGCGGTGCCGCGCTGGGTACCCACCAATGAAGTCCACGGACGCGTCCAGCCACGGCAGGATCCGCTCGCCGAAGCTGTCGCTCACAGGCACGCGCAGGAAGTGGGACTCGGGGATGAAGTCTGGCTTCGGGCAGCTGTTGCTGGCGTTCAGCACGTAGCCAATCCCATGTTGCAGCATAAGCTCCTGCCAGGGACAGGGGAGAGCAGGGGTCACAGGGGCTGGAGGTCACACGCCAGGCCTCAGCAGCCACTTGGCAAGTTCCAGGTTACCATTACTTACTTCACTCACATAGGCAAAGTGGCATTTAGAGGCTTAAAACATAGTCTGTTTGGTTTTGCTTTATGAGAAAAAAGACCCGCTTCAAAAAATACGCTTGAGCGGGGTGCTGGTGCCTCACGCCTGCCTGTCATCCCAGCTACTCAAGAGGCTGGGGGCTGAGGATCGCAGTTCAAAGCCAGCCCGGGCAAGAAAGTCGGAGAAACTCTGATCTCCAATGAACCACCAGAAAACCGGAAGTTGCACTGTGGCTCAGGTGGTAGAGTGCCAGCCTTGAGCTGAAGAACTGAGGGACAGCGCCCAGGCCCTGAGTTTAAACCCCATGACCACCACCACCACCACCAACAAACATGACGAAAGCTGGCATTGGTGGCTCACGCCTGTCATCCCAGCTACTCAGGCTGAGATCAGAGGATCATGATTTGAAGTCAGCCCAGACAGAAAAGTCGCGGTGAGACTCTTATCCCCAGTGAACCACCCAAAAGCTGGAAGAGGAGGAGCTGTGGCTCAAGTGGTAGAATGCTAGACTTGAGCACAAAAGCTCAGAGACAATGCCCAGGCCCTGAGTTCAAGTTTAGGTCCCAGGCTCTGGGACCAGAAAAATAAAAAAGCTTTTAAATCACATCAACGTGGCCATCATAGAGTTCCATGAGCTCCACTGCTTGGGAGAAAAGTGGAACAGAGAATACAGAGCAATGAAGAGATGGCACCGGACAGAGGAGCCTCGGCGCAGCTTGCTGACGTGAAGTGGAATGGTAGCAGTACCTCTGCCCACATTCAGTGGTGGACGCCCCAGGACTGCAACCAGGCACCCCCCCAAAAAAAACAGTGTCAGTCTAAGGGCAGTCAACAGCATGCACATCTTTTTGTGTGTGCCAACCTCCCGACTTGAACTTGTGGCCTGGATGCTGTCTTTGAGCTCTTCTGCTCAAGGCTGGTGCTCTACCACTTGAGCCACAGTGCTACTTCTGGCTTTCTGGTGGTTCATTGGTGATAAAGAGTCTCATGGATTTCCTGCATGGGCTGGTTTTGAACCACAATCTTCCGATCTCAGCCTCCTGAGTAGCTGGGATGCCAGGCATGAGCCAAGGTGCTGGGCCTAAGAGGGCAGGGTAAACAAAGTCCTCTCGGAGGCCAGTGCTGTCAAGTGACAGAAAACTGTCAAGACAGCCAGGACTGCTTCTTCCACTAACCAGCTTCTCCCCTGCCCTCTGACCTCTGCTGCTCACCTTGTTGAGGACGTCCAGCTGGCAGCCCAGGTAAAGGTTGGGAAGGATTCGGGTCGGCCCGGTGTTGGCGACAGGGAGACATGGCTGAGAGATGCAGGTGGGCACCAGGGTGGCCTTCCCTTCACAGAGGCCCGGGAAGCAACGCGAGAACTCGGCGAACCCACCTGAGGACAGACGGAAGGGCCACGTGTCACCCATGGGCAGACACCAGAGGTCACGCATCACCGCACAGGTCCTGTCTGGAGACTCTGTGCCGGCCCAGGCTGGCCAGCCAGGTGCAGAGCCACAGCCCCACATGTGTGAGTTATATCTGCGGGGAATCTGCATGCGTGGCTTCCTTTCTAACTGTCCAGCCAGACCCAGTCCCCCTCCCTCCCACTGCGGCCCCACCCTGCGTATCCAGTCTGAGCCATGCTGACTCTTCCAGTCTCCAGATGCCTCATTTGGTAAAACTGCCGAGGCCCTGGGCTCCCACTTTGCCTTCCATAAGACCAGGGCACCGCTGTCCACCATTGCCCTGGGGTGCCAAGGGGCACTGGGCATCAGGCGTGTGGTGGGACGGAGGTCTCGGTGACGCCTCCTGTGTTCAGCACAATGACCAGGGCCTGGCATCATCAGAGGGAGGCCTCCTCCCCCGACCCACGGCTAGACCCACAGCTAGCCGCTGACTCGCAGCACAGGTCAGCCAGTGCCCATGCCCTGGGCCATGCCCCGCCCAGCACCATGCCCCGCCCAGCACCCGGGCCCAGCACATGCCCCACCAGGCACCTGGGCCTGTGACTTCTGCTCACAAAATAGAGCAAGCCCTTTGCCCAGGGAGCCGCAGCACACACTCGCGTGTTAAAGGCTCCACAGAGTCGCCAAAGAAACGGCTTTTATCTATAAGCTGTTCCAGGCCCATCTGACCACAGGATCCCCTAAACCCTGGCTAAACTCACACCCCTGAGATGTCAGACGAGGCCACGCAGGGGCAGGAGTGGAGTCGGGATTCCTCAGTGCAGCACTCACCATGCTGGCACCGGTGCCCACTGCCAACTCCAGCACCGATGCCCACTGTTCAGGATTTATTATCTTCCACGAGAGTTTCTCTCCTCCCGGTACCTCTGCCCCTTGCTCCAGCCATAATCAAGGACAGGTAGCCACTGCCACAGCGCTGGAGGTCCCACCGCACAAGCAGTGGTCACAGAGCACAGTGCCACCTGTCTGTCTGCCCGTCACACTCGCACTGCGTGGGCCCCAGGACACCTGCTCTTGAAGGTTGTGTGTGACTCAAGGGCGGCTAAAGTTTAAAACGTTCAGCACTGGGCTGGGAAGGTGGCTCAATGGTAGAGCGCTTGCCTTGCATGCCTGAGGCCCTGGGTTCGATTTCTCAGCACCACATAAACAAAAAGAAAAAAAGCCGGAGGTGGCACTGTGGCTCAAGTGGTAGAGCGCTAGCCTTGAGCTGAAGAGCTGAGGGACAGCGCCCAGGCCCAGAGTTCAGGCCCCACGACCGGACCCAAAACAAAAAACAAAAAAAAACGTTCAGCACACCTGAGGCATGCATGACTTACAGACCACTACATTCTAGCACAGCCCAGAGGAAAGGCCTCGCCCCTCCTCGTTCCAACCAGCAGCCCTGTGTTCTATAAATGCCACTGGGGATTCCACTGTGGGGAGAAAATAAAATACATGTAACACCTCTACTGAACAGTTCAGAGTGCAGGCTTGCTTTGCTCTCCTTTGACCCCTTGCTTAAAATTGTAGAGGTGAACACAGAAGCAGTGGTATTGTGGCATTCAAATTTCTTTAAGTCCCAAATTCTAAAGCAGATTCCTCTGTGTGTGTGTGGGGGGGGGGGGGGCACACGCGCACGTGCCAGTCTTGGGGTTTGAACTCAGGGCCTGGGCTTTAACAATTTGAACCACTTCTGGCTTTTTGGTGGTTCATTGGAGATAAGAGTCTCATGGGCTTTCCTGTGCAGGCTGGCCTCTGACTTTGGTTTTCAGATCTCAGCCTCCTAAACAGCTAGGATGACAGGCGGGAGCCTGACCTGATATTGACTTAAAGATCACTACTGCATACAAAAGTGGAACCAAAAGAAAAAAAATTACAAAAAAACTGGAGTTGGAATGGCCTTGAACTTCCATCCTCCCAACCCCTGCCTCCAAGCAGCCAAGATTACAGGCGTGAGCCAGGGTGGAAGAAGCATGCGTGGAGCAGCTGCACCACCCTATCCTGTGAGCCGGGCAGCAAACGCTGGGGGCCACGGGGTCAGGGGGAGGGAGCAAGAGGGTGGAGCAGAGCCCTAACATGCTCCCCAGGGCACGTCTCCCACATGAGTCTCCCAGTGCTTTCTGAAGCCTCCTCACAGCTCAGCATTTCCACTGCTGAGACTGTTTTCCACTTGGAAAACCAAAAAACCCACGGGCAGACCAGGCCGTAATGAAAAGAAGCATCCTTTTCACACACACTACACAGTGAGGAAGGCCCAGGGGGTGACCGCCACTGGCGATCCGCTAGCTCCCTGGGTTTGGGGTGGGCGGACCCTGCTGCTGGTGTGGGCCCCACCAACACAAGGCAGGGAACCCCTCCTGGACTTCACGGCTCTGAGCTGCTGAATGGTATCAGGAGCTTTGCACACGCAGCTAACAGCACCCCGCAGCTGTCAGCCCTGCTCCTACACATCCACAGACCAGGCCACACCCCAGTGGGAAAATCCCAGAGGCTGTAAACCCTTCGTGCCCCTGTGCACGGGCCCGGGAGCCACCCCGAGGCTTGGCCACCCTGGCCCCACGCGGCGTGGCCTCACCTGCGAGCAGGTGAACAGAACGGAAGCTCTTCTCCAGTTTCCCCAGCAGCACAGTGAGAAAGCAGTCGGATGACAGGGATGCCATGTCCTGGGAGCTCTGGTCGTAGACTACCACCGTCTGGGTGCCCTCGATGTCCACCTGGAATGCATACAGGAGGCTGTTTAGGGAGACAGGCGGGCACGGGCTGGCGGGCATCGGCTCCTCGCCACAGGCCGTGTAGGACTCTGCCACGTGCCGAACCCTGAAGCCTGCTTCGGGCAGTCAATGGGACAGGCGACACACCAATGACTTCAACAATGGACATGCTTTCTGCCCTTGGCCTAATGCACAGCAATGAAGGCATCGCTGTGTACTGAAACCAAACAATGAG
Source organism: Dipodomys spectabilis (assembly GCF_019054845.1). Lineage (NCBI taxonomy): Eukaryota > Metazoa > Chordata > Mammalia > Rodentia > Heteromyidae > Dipodomys > Dipodomys spectabilis. Next base: position 559,097 of record NW_024871321.1, on the reverse strand, counting down.
TTCATCTTCATTCCCGGGGTACGGGGGCGAGGGGGAGGGCACGAGGGGGACGGGGGGGGGGGGGAGGAGCAGCCACGACCTTCCTGTCCGACGGTCACCCAGGGTGACCTTGAGCCTTGATGCCCTGAAGATGCCAGCGTTAGCACACATCACACAAAATGCCCCTAAGAACCATCAGTTCGAGGAGCTAGGGCAGGCTGTGCGCCGATGCCCACCTTGTGCTTGGCCGAGTGTTGGATGAGCTCAGTGATCAGCACTTTGTCCTGCTGCAGCCGGCGCTTCATGAGCTTGGAGCAGTTGACATTGATGGCATCCAGGATGTGGGAGGTGTTATACTCCACGAACGGCCGGCTGTCGATCAGCAGCACCTTCTCTGCCCCGCTCTCCAGCAGGGCCACCAGCCTCTCAGTGACAATGGGACCTGCAGCCGCGTCATGGGCCATGACCACTGCCAATCCTCGGTTCCTCCTCGGTGCCCGCGGCCCAAGAGGGCGGTGTGCTCACAGGCCCAGCTGCCCCATGGCGGGGACAGGGTCAGGGGGCCCAGGCCTGGCAATGCAGGGCCGATCCCATTTTGGGGGTCCTCCTTGTAAGTCCTGGCTCTTGGTTGGCTCTGGTTCCCCTCACAGTACCAGCCGGGATCACGCTGCCCCAGGCACAGGGGCTCGGGGGCAGCCCAGGCGCTGCACCATCCCCGGCCAAGCCCACTGGTTGACAGCCTGCATAGACAGAGACAAAGCATGGGTCAGACCACAGCATGAACTGGTCCTGCTCCTCTCAGCCCACACCGAACGCCTTGTTCATTTGAACCAGCCCCAGAAAGCCACCTGGGTATGGTGCAAGGGAAAATGTGCAAGAGACATTCAAGTTTACCTCCAAGTGTGAAAAGCTCCCAGAAAGCAGCATATTCATGAGTTCTAGTCACCTGGCCCCCAGCACTAAATGGCTGGTATGCAAATAAAATGACTATAGGGCTGGGAAGGTGGCTCAGTGGTAGAGTGTCTGCCTCGCATGCATGAGGCCCTGGGTTCGATTCCAGCAGCACTACATATGCAGAAAAAGCCAGAAGTGGGTGCTGTGGCTCATGTGGTAGAGCGCTCCCCTTGAGCTGAAGAGCTGAGGGACAGCACCCAGGCCCAGAGTTCAAGCCCCACCACCAACAAAATAAATAAATAATAAAATAACTATAAAGGATTATACAAATATGAGAGTAAAAAGACCACAGGCCAGGCACCCATGGCTCCGACCTGATCACAGCCGGAAGCCAATCTGGGCAGAAAATGCCCCATGAGACTCTTATTTCCAATGAACCATCAAAAATTAGAAGTGGCACCGTGGCTAAAAGGAGTAGAACGCTAGCTTTGAGCGAAAGAGTTCAGGGACAGCGTCCAGGACCCGAGTTCAAGCCTCACAACTGGCAAAAAAAAAAAAAAAAAAAAATTTAAAAAATGAAAGGAAGCCGGGCGCTGGTACCTGTAATCCTAGCTACTCAGGAGGCTGAAATCTCAAGATCGCAGTTTGAAGCCACCCTGGGCAGGAAAAGCTGTGAGATTGATTTCTAATGAGCCACCAAAACGCTGGAAATGGAGCTGGGGCTGGAGTGGTATAGGGCTAGCCATCAGCACCGGGACGGTGCCCAGGCCCTGAGTTCAAGCCTCAGTACTGGCACAAAAATAAATAGGTAAACAGATAAATGAATAAAAGAGAGGAAGAAGAATGCCGAGGGTAGGCGCTGGCCTCTCCCCCTCCACCCCCCCCACCCCCCCCACCCCCCCCTTTGCCTCTTCTTCCCCATGCTGTGTTCTCAAGTCACTGATCCCTACCCCCCTGAAATCTCAGCCCCTAGCACAGGACCCCAACATCCCCGGCCCTGTGCCTGTCCCCAGCCATTTCCTGGTGGCAGACAGCGGGAGGAGGAGCTCAGACCTGACCCACCCTCCCCTCCCCCCTTTCTCCAGCCCCTCAAGATGCCGGTGGTAGCCCTGTGCACCATGCCTTCCCCCATGGCTTCCCACAGAGGATGTTCCTCAAGACTACCGTGAGTAAAACCCTCCATGATCCAAAAACAATCTGCAACCCTAACAGTGCACAGACATCTGTGAACCTGTTTCTGATCAACCATGCTTTCCACCGCACCGCTCCCTGCCCACAGGGCGCGCCACGCAACCCCTGCACCGGCCTCCTCAGACAGTCTCCAACCCAGTGTCCTGTTCCCCAACAGGACAGGACAGGCCTTGATCACAAGGATGCCCGGGAAGCACAGAACATGGAAACCTGAGAATACGCCGGAGCTGAGCCCGCCCCCCTCCCTCTTCCGCCCCCCCCCCCCAACTGGCCTCTGGCGACAAGATCCAGGTGACACAGCAAGGTGGAGGTGAGCAGACACAGACACATACAAGGTGGAGCAGATCCCGCTCCCATTGCTTCTCGGGGCAGACAGCCTGGCAGGACAGTACGTGTCCAGCCTCCCCTCCCCCGGGGCCCAGACCCTCCCTGCCCATCTCGCCTGGCAGGGAGCGGGCCGGGCCGAGGCCGCTGGGTCCTGTCCTACTTTTTGCCCCGGCTCAGGTTGCCTGTAGTCCTGAATGGCTGCTGAGGGGTTGTGGGGGCCTCGGGCCTCAGTGATCTTAGTCCTGCTTGTTTACAGAAAGAGTTTTAGTGGGGTCCCATCCTCCCTGCGCCCCCTTCAACTCCGACTTCAAACATTTCATTCCAAAGGACACCCACAGCCCTGTGGTTTTCAAAGTCTTTTTGAATCGAGTAGGACTTAGATAAAAAGAAAATACTTTATCAATTACCTCTCCCCTCCCCAACATACTGGGAAAATCTCACGCAAACTTCCTGAAAGGAGTTGAAAGACTAAAAACTCTTAGATGGATTCACCAGGACTGAAATTAACGTGTAACAAAATCAGTGACAGGGCGCATGCTCTCTCCATGCCCTGCTCTCTTTCTGTGGTGATGGTCCAATACACCAAGGCTCCCTCACCTCCCCAGGGGCCCTGCCGCATTGCAATGCAGGGCACTCTGGGAAATTCAGGAGCCTCACCCTTTAACTCTGCACAGAGAGGAACTGCAGTCCTCCTATTAGTGACATGCATTGCCCAAGAACTGGAGAGAACACCATTATAAGGAAGATCACAACTAATGTTAGCTCAGTACTAGCTTTCCAACCCTGCCAACATCTATATCTAGTAAGTCTCTATTTATTTATTTATTTTGTTGGTCATGGAGCTTAAACTCTGGACCTGGGTGCTGTCCCTCAGCTCTTCAGCTCAAGGCTGGTGCCCTACCACTTGAGCCACAGCTCCACTTCAGGTTTTCTGGTGGTTCATTGGACATCAGAGTCTCATGGCCTTTCCTGCCCAGGCAGGCTTGGAACTGAGATCTTCAGATCTCAACCTCCTGCATAGCTAGGATGACAGGCATGAGTCACCAGCACCAGGCTATAAGTCTTGATTTTATAGAATGAAACAGGATAAAATTAAGACATGCTAAGCAAGATGAATGCTTGGAAAACTGTTTAACAAGGAAGTAGAGATTACCTCATTACAATACAGGAAAGTCCCCAGCTAGCACCTGCTCACCCAGTACCAGCTCACCCAGCAACGGCTTACCCAACACTGGCTCACCCAGCACAGGCTCACCCAGCACAGGCTCATCCAGCACAGGTTCACCGAGCACTGATTCACTTAGCACTTTTCTCCAACCCAGCACTGGCTCAGCCAGGACCAGCTAACTCACCCACCGCTAACTCACCCAGCACCATCTCACCTAGCACCGCAGTCACTCCCCAAAGCCCTCAGCTCCTAAGCAGACAGGCACAAGGCTTGAACACATTCCAGGCTTGGCCTTGGAGCCCAGACCACACCTGCTCCCAAGGCCCCGGGGCTAAAAATAACTGTGGGGCTGGAGGATGGTGGGAGCTGGGGCCAGGGGGTGCTGCAGCCCCCATTACCAGCAGCAACGGGAGACCAGGATTGATCACTAGGGTGTGTGAGTGCATGTGTGTGTGAGTGTGTGGCCATGCCGATGCCCAGCTTCCCCACAGCCCATGTGCCGATTCCCGGAGAGGTCAGGCTGGGGAGAAACAGGGCCCTGTGCAGCCCTCCTGGTCCCCACCAGGGGACACGTATCCCCCACACCTTCTGCCCCCAACCTGCCTGGCAGTGCTGGAGCTGACCCTGGTGGGACCTCTAAAGCCATCCCAGACACCTTCCTCCTGAAGTAGCTCATCTCAGCAGTGTGTCCCAGTGACGTGGGTGTGCAATGCACCACGGAGCCCGCACCCCGGCCCTAGCATGCACACAAGGCAGCAGTGCAGGGCGGAGATCCTCTCCCAACACAGAAAATCACTAGTTAAGTGTCCAACACACTGCTTAGCTGTCCTTGGCGGAAACATGAAAATACCTAATCTCCCCAACCCCCCCCCCAGCCCATGCCACGCCCCACACCACGCCCCACGTGCCCGTGAACTGCCCTCAGCCATCTGCTAGCAAGCATGTGTAAGCGGGGTAAAGTACAACATTGTAAATGTTCAACTTTTTTCTCCTGCAAAACAGTGCTTGCGTCCTGAGGTTGTAGACCGCATCACAAATGAGCTAACTGGTAATTCCGGGGTTGAAGATATGAGCTCATGGACTGAACACCAACGATGTTCATCATCACTTAGGACTGGAATAAAAACACCACCCAGTGGGGCGCCAGTGGCCCACACCTATAAGCCTAGCTACTCAGGAGGCTGAGATCTGAGGATCATGGCTCAAAGCCAGCCCAGGCAGGAAAGTCCTTGAGACTCTTATCTCCAATAAACCACCAGAAAACCGGAAGTGACGCTGTGGCTCAAGAGGTAGAGAGCTCGCCTTGAGCTGAATTGCTGAAGGACAGCACTCAGGCCCAGAGTTCAAGCCCCACAACTGACAAAAAAAATACCACCTAGACTCACCTGTGGGTCTAAAACAGAAACCGGACAGTCACATTGTTGAAAGATGTCCCTTTGGACTTTTCTTCATGTTGACACTGCTGACATTTATTCACTTAATGAAACCCACTGACCTTTGCTCTCTGACCCCGAGAACATAAAAGGTACAAAGTTGAATCTGAACGGAATGCGCTGGCACAATAAGGAGTTGGAAGTGAGACTGAGATGCTCCAAATCTCTAAGCTGTGGAATTCTACCTGGAGCCGTTAACACTGTCCTTTTACAAAATTTTAGGAATTCGCCCCACACCACACAATTCCTCCATGGAGGGAGACAGAGCTTTGAGAAATATGACAGTCCTCTTGGGCTTACCAAAATGTTTCCCATTTTAAAACAGGTTTCTAAAGAACACAGAAAGAAACAGATTTCAAAAGATGAGGAATAACGTAGCCTTAAAAATCTGTGATGTAGCCGGGCGCCAGTGGCTCATGCCTGTAATGCTAGCTACTGGGGAGGCTGAGATCTGAGGATCGAGGTTCAAAGCCAGCCTAGGCAGGAAAGTCCATGAGATTCTTATTTCCAATAAACCACCAGAAAACCGGAAGTGGCACTGTGGCTCAAACAGTAGAGTGCTTGCCTTGAGCTGAAGAGATGAGGGACAGGGCCCAGGCCCAGAGTTCAGGCCCCATGACCAAAATAAATAAATAAATCTGTTGTATAGCCGGGTACCAATGGCTCACACCTAGCTACTAAGGAGGCTGTGATCTGAGGATCATGGTTCAAAGCCAGCCAGGACAGGAAAGTCTGTGAGATCCTTGTCTCCAATAAACCACCAGAGAACCGGAAGTGGCACAGTGGGTCAGGTGGTAAAGTACTCACCTTGAGCTGAAGAGCTGAGGGACAGTGCCCAGGCCTAGCTATTCAACAAACCTGCTGTGGGCAGGCGCTGCCACTGTGGAGTGGGGTGAAAGGCAGTACCTAGTACCCGAGCGGCCAGAAAATTTGGCCTTCCTGGGGCCCATGGGCCAGGCTTTTCCTACAGAGGTAAAGAAAGGCGAGGGCAGAGTGAGGGGCAGGTTGCCCACATTCCCAGAAGAGGAGGGAAATGGTCCACAGGGGCTTCGGGTGGACAGCCCTCATGGCTCATCTTGCCTTGTAAGTGGGGGCAGGGAGGTGGGCCCTAAATTGAGGAGCCCCCTAGAGCAAAGACAAGTGAGATTTCCTAGGAAGCTCCGTTTAAACGAAGAGGCAGAAAGGAGAGAAGGCCAGGGCTGCGCTCACCCCTAAAAGTCACTAAGCAAATACTTGTTCATGCTAATAACAAAGACATCACTAGCAGAAGAATAGATCTTTTGTCTAGAAAAAATGTCTATGAGGCTCAGAAACCAAAGTCTCTGTCTTAATGAATGAACGAAGGTCATGTTCATAATAAAAGAATCACCACTGACTTGTAACGTTTTATCGAAAACTTAAAACTACTTTTTCCTGGCAAAACAAATGCCACAATACCCAATACTTGGTATTTGAACACTCCCCTCAAATACACTTCTTTTTAAACTAACACCACAATGATTACATCCTACAACAAAGCCACAAAAGCTGGTAGGCCTCATCTCCCCTTTGGGCTGCTGGCGCAAGATGAGGGGCTTTCTGCTGTGCAGGATCCTTATTGTCAGTTTTAGAACTAAAAAGCTGCTGGGCGCCGGTGGCTCACGCCTATAATCCTAGCTACTCAGGAGGCTGAGATCTGAGGATCCAGGGCAGGAACATTCGTGAGACTCTTTTTTTTTTTTTTATTTTTTTGTCCGGTCATGGGACCTGAACTCTGGGCCTGGGCGCTGTCCCTCAGCTCTTCAGCTCAAGGCTAGCGCTCTACCACTTGAGCCACAGCACCACTTTCGGCTTTCTTATTTTTGCTTATGTGGTGCTGAGGAATCGAACCCAGGGCCTCAGGCATGCAAGGCAAGCGCTCTACCACTGAGCCAACTTCCCAGCCCCATTCGTGAGACTCTTATCTCCAATAAACCACTAGAAAACCAGAAGTGGCGCTGTGGTTCAGGTGGTAAAGCGCTCGCCTTGAGCTGAAGAGCGCAGAGACAGCGCCCAGCCCCAGAGTTCAAGCCCCACGACCGACCGCTCCCCCTGCAAAAAAAATTAAGCTTCCCGAATAAGCTTCTCAGTCATCCACAGGATAAAAAACAAACACAATTGCTTAAAATACCAATAAGGGTTTCAGAACCAGGACAAGGTTCCTAAACCAATATTTAGGAATCCGGTGGTAATGAAATTAGACACTGTTCCTAAACGGTTCAAAGTGATTCTGGGGTTCATGGGCACCTCTGCATTTTATTCTGAAAAATTCTCCCTTAAATACCTGGGGGTTCATTGGAGTTAAAGAGTCTCACCGACTTCCCTGCCTGGGCTGGCTTTGAACTGTGATCCTCAGATCTCAGCCTCCACTCATTGAGTCCCGGACACATTGCTCTTGTTTTTTATTAAAAAAAAAAAAAAAAAGTGGGAGGACAAGCAAGTGCTCCTAGCTATTCCCCCACCCCCCCAACTCCCATACCAACATCTCTGGGGACCCCACTTCATGGTGCTCCTGCCCCACCATGGCCCCGCCCACAGCTGTGGGGATCCCCCACAGCAGTCACCCCATGAGTCATGAAGACAATGCCACTGCTGGCACGCATGGACGGAGCTAAAGAAGACCCTGCTCGGCCCCGCTGTTCATGGAGACTTCCAAGGGGCGGTAAACGGGTTTAGAACCATTTTCCACAGAGGGAGACGCGTGTTGGGGGGGTGAGGTATTGCGGTGCCGTCGCAGTGACGTCGTGGGGGTGCGGTGATGTCACGGGGTGGCCGTGGACCTGATGCACCAACCAGCATCTTACTGGCCCCGCTTCTCAGACACGCGTGGGTGCCGCCCCGGTCAGAGCCCCATTCCCCTCCCGGTGGCCCACGCGGGGCAGAGCCTCTGCAGTACCGGGCCCCAGGTGAACGCCTCCGAGTACAAACGTCCACAAGTGGGTGCAGGTCAGCGCTGTGATCCACACTCACCGAGGTCAGTACCGTAACTGACCACTCACCGAGATCAGCACCATGACTGACCACTCACCGAGATCAGCACCGGGACCCACGCTCACCAAGATCAGCACCATGACTGACCACTCACTGAGATCAACACTGGGACCGACGCTCACCCAGGCCAGGACATAACTGACCACTCACCGAGGTCAGCACCGCGACCCACGCTCACCGAGGCCAGGACCATAACTGACCACTCACTGAGGTCAGCACCGTGACTGACCGCTCACCGAGATCAGCACCGGGACCCACGCTCACCGAGATCAGCACCATAACTGACCACTCACCAAGATCAGCACCGTGACTGACCGCTCACAAAGCAGATTAGCACCGCAAGTGACCGCACACTGAGGTCAGCACCACGACCCACGCTCACTGAAGTCAGGACCATAACTGACCACTCACCGAGATCAGAGCGCAACCATGCACTGCGATCAGCACCGCGACTCATGGCACTGAGGTCAGGACCAGGACCGACCACTCACTGAGATCAACACCGTGACCGACGCTCGCCGAGGTCAGCACGGTGACTGACCGTGCACCGAGATCAACACTGCACAGAAATGTGCACAGCGACCCACGTTCACCAAGCAGATCAGCACCATGACTGACCACTCACCAAGATCAGCACCATGACCAACCGCTCACCAAGCAGATCAGCGCTATGATTGACTGTTCACCAAGCAGATCAGCACCGTGACTGACCACTCATTGAGCTCTGGGTACCACCTCACACACACACACACACACAGCTACATGGAGACTATTTAGACCCACCCCATCTTTTTCACTACACATCTGTGTGTACCTGCCTTTCTCCATGGACCTCAGCCAAAACAATGGGTCCACACAGATGGAACGTAGATGCTATTATGCCAGCAGACCAGGCATTTCCCAGTCCTGGACTGCCTAGCACCACACAGCCCTTACCACACTAGACATGACGTTAATGTTCCCATAAAAAACAAATGGCAAGCCGGGCGCTGGTGGCTCACGCCTGTAATCCTAGTTACTCAGGAGGCTGAGATCTGAGGATCGCGGTTCAAAGCCAGCCCGGGCAGGAGAGACCGTGAGACTCCTATCTCCAATAAACCACCAGAAAACCGGAAGTGGCGCTGTAGCTCAAGTGGTAGAGCACTCGCCTTGAGCTGAAGAGCTGAGGGATAGCGCCCAGGCCCAGAGCTCAAGCCCCATGACCGACCAAAAAAAAAAAAAATGGCAGCCGGGAGCCCGTGGCTCACGCCTGTAATCCTAGCTATTCAGGAGGATGAGATCTGAGGATGGCAGTTCAAAGCCACCCCAGGCAGGAAAGTCCGTGAGACTCTCATCTCCAATGAACCACCAGAAAACCAGAAGTGGCACTGTGGTTCAAGTGGTAGAGCACTAATCTTGAGTTGAAGAGCTGAGAGATAGCACCCAGGCCCAGAGTTCAAGCCCCACGACCACCACCAACAACAACAAAAAATATATATATAAGCTATGTAGAAGGTTAATTATCAAATTGGTTCTGACTGTGTGTGGATATTCAAATTTCCACATCAATATCAGTCATCAGAGTATCTCAGGCTGCAGGTTCACAGAGCAATGGGACTGCAGCCAGCCTCTATAACTTCCTTACTCATCAGTCACCTGAGGTAGAAACTTTTCTGCAGCTTACCGTCCTCTCCTGTCAGACTGTAAGTTCCAGAAGGCCAAAACCCTTCTGTCTTGTTTTCCCTAGCATGGATGGTGCATTTGGTTGAGGGGTGACAGAATCCTGCACATTATTAGAAGGATGCACAGACTCAACTCCCCAGGCCGGACTCCAGTTCTGTTATCACTGAGATCTGAGAATCATGGTTCAAAGCCAGTCTGGGCAGGAAAGGCTGTAAGACTCTTATCTCCAATAAACCACTAGAAAACCTGAAGTGGCCCTGTGGTTCAAGTGGTAGAATGCTCACCTTGAGCTGAAGAGTTGAGGGACCGTGCCCAGGCCCAGAGTTAAAGTCCCACGACTGACAAAACAAAAACAAAAACAAAACCCACTAGAATGAGTCCTCCTCCATCCTGGAAGTTTCCAGGATTTTATTGTGTGTTTGTGTGCGCGCGAGTGCGCGTGCACATGCGTGCGTGTACACTGGTCCTAGGGTTTCAACTCAGGGCCTGAGTGCTGTCTCTGAGCTCTTTTGCTCAAGGCTAGGGTTCTCACTTCTGGCTTTTTAGTGGTTAATTGGAGATAAGAGCTTCACAGACTTTCCTGCCAGGGCTGGCCTCAAACTGGGATTCTCGGATCTCAACCTCCTGAGTAGCTGAGATTAAAGGGGTGAGCCTGAGCCGGGCGCTGGTGGCTCACGCCTGTAATCCTAGCTACTCAGGAGGCTGAGATCTGAGGATCGCGGTTCAAAGCCAGCCCGGGCAGGAGAGACCGTGAGACTCCTATCTCCAATAAACCACCAGAAAACCAGAAGTGGCGCTGTAGCTCAAGTGGTAGAGCGCTCGCCCTGAGCTGAAGAGCTGAGGGACAGCGCCCAGGCCCAGAGTTCAAGTCCCACGACCGACAAAAAAAAAAAGGGGGTGAGCCCAGCTCATAGCCATACCTCCCTTCTTGTAGCTGAGGTACGAAAGGGGTTCCCATTCATGCCAAGTTGTCTATTTCCTTCTCTACTAGTCCAGTGAGCTTTGGACTTTGGCCTCATTCAGTCTGCCTTAGATCCTTTCCTTTAAACAGCTCTTGTTCCCTCTGGTCCTTTACATAACTGAATTACTAACCCTATCTCAATCTCTGGTGTGTGAGGACCACACTTCTTTAAGTTCAGCCAGCCTTTAAGGCCTTCCCCTCTATTTACATCACAATACAACACAACAACAAAATTGGGTTAAATGACAACAAACACTGGAAAATATCCTTATGAAATTTACTTTCTGAATCTCATTTTTTGCGTAAGCCCAGTGTTAGTAAGATTCTATCAGGCTCAATTTTAAAATCCAGTGCAATTTTGAACAAAGAAAAAATTAAAGCTAGCCGGGCACTAGTGGCTCATGCCTGTAATCCTAGCTACTCAATAGGCTGAGATCTGAGGGTCACAGTTCAGAGCCAGCCCGAGCAAGAAAGTCCTTGAAACTCTTATCTCCAATAAACCATTAAAAAACCAGAAATGCAGCTGTAGCTCAAGTGGTAGAGCACTAGCCTTGAGCTGAAGAGCTGAGGGACAGCGCCCAGGCCCAGAGTTCAAGCCCATAACCAACCAAAAAAAAAAAGAAAAAGTTAAAGCCAACTAAGCAAGCACTGGTGTTTTTTTTTTTTTTTTCCCTAGGAAATCTTTTTAACTTGTTCTTCAGGCTGCTGGAGTCTGTTGTAAAATGTGGTTTTTTTCCCTGATTGCCTTTCCTTGACATTCTGATCCAAGCAAATTTGCCCTATGTCCATTTACATTTCCAAACTGAAGTATCTTGCAGTTGAGAACTTAAAACTGGTGTGTGTGTGTGTGTGTGTGTGTGTGTGTGTGTGTGTGTGTGTGTGTGTGTGTGTGTGTGTGTGTGTGTCCTGGGCACTGTCCTAGAGCTTTGTGCTCAAGCACTCTATCCCTTGAGGCACAGCTCCACTTCTGGATTTTTAGTGGTTTATTGGAGATAAGAGTCTCACGGACTTTCCTGCCCTGGCTGGCTTTGAACTGTGATCCTCAGATCTCAGCCACCTAAGTAGCTAGGATTATAGGCGTGAGCCACAGGTGCCAGACACAATATTCTTGTTTTGAAGTTTGAAAAGCCGTAGCTCAACTACCTGTGAGTTAGCTCAGAGGTGAAGAGAAGCATTCTCCGCCCATACAGCTGCTGCCTGGAAGCCTCTGGAATCCAGACTGTGCACCCCACCTTGCTCTTACAGGTGCTCAATTGGGGTCACAGCTGAGCAGCGGTCAGGGACTTCCCAGAGTAAAGGGTGCAGCAGGCAGAGGCCTAGCCCCGTGCCCCACCAAAAGTACGCACTAACCAAACGTTCTGGAAAACCTGTAAGATTTTCAATTAAAGGTTAAAAAAGAAAAAAAAAAAGTTCCATCTCAGCACTACAGGTGACACCGGTTCCGTATGTCTGAAAGTAGGTTTAGTAGTGCTGGGACCAACTACAATTCAAGACCAGTTCATTTCTAATTCTCCCCAGTGTGAAACATTGACAAGCGCCAATTATTTTACCTAAAAGCCAGCTCTGACTGGAGTTATTTAGTTCCCCCACCCCCTTTTTTTTTGGGGGGGGGGGGTCTGGTCGTGGGGCCTGAACTCTGGGCCTGGCCGCTGGCCTTCAGCTCAAGTCTAGCGCTCTACCGCTTGAGCCACAGCGCCACTTCCGGCTTTTTGCTTATGTGATGCTGAGGAATCGAACCCAGGGCCTCAGGAATGCAAGGTAAGCGCTCTACCACTGAGCCACCTTCCCAGCCCCATCCCCACCCCTTTTTTTAACCTAAGATAATGTGAATGACAACAAAACTCTGCTACTACCTGGGCACCAGTGGCTCGCTCACCCTGTAATCCTAACTACTCAGGAGGCAGGAAAGTCTGTGAGACACTTATCTCCAATAAACCACTAGAAAACCGGAAGTGGCCCTGTGGCTCATGTGGTAGAGCGCTCACCTTGAGCTGAAGAGCACAGAGACAGGGCCCAGGCCCAGAGTTCAAGCTCCATGACTGAAAAAACAAAAAAACAACTCTGCTACTGGCTTTTTGGTAGTTCATTGGAGATGAAGACACGAAGACACTCACAGACCTTGCTGCACACCCCCTTTGCCCCCCCTTCTCCCCCTTCAAACCTCAGTGTGTTCAGTCCTCCGATCTCAGCCTCCTGAGTAGCTGGGATTACAGGCGTGAGCCACTGGCGCCCAGCACAAACAAAACCCCAGTATTTTCCCAAGCAGTCTTCCACATACAGACTCAGTACTTCCCACCACTTTTTCTCTCGTGTCCTAGTGACTCTCTTGACTACAACACTCACATAAAGCGGTGGATTCTTAGTTTTCCTAATTAATTCTCCAGGCCACTGCTCTCACAGCACACACACACACCCCAGCCCTAAAGCGAGGCCTTCCCCTGCCCTGCTCATCAATGTTCTACCTTCTTTTAACACGTACCTGCACTTCCAGACTCGGGTGGGTGTGTGGAGAGGCCTGGGGAGCCGGGCCTCCTTCGGCCCCCCTCGGCCCCCGAGCCCGGGAAACAGCTTCCTGCACCCCATCGCCCAAACCCAGGTTCGCACGGGCGGCAGCAGATTGTATGCACACACACACACACACACACACACACACACACGTTGAGAAAGACGAAGCACACCTGGTCATTTCCTAAACAGGTCTGATGGGTTTGGCCGGCGGGGTGCGGGGCCGGCGAGGCGCACCGCGGCTCCCCCCGCCGGGGTTCCGGGCCCGCCAGGCGCACCCCGGCACCCCGCGGCACAGGTGTCCCCCACGCCGGCCAGCCCCTCGGCCTTGCGAAGCTCTCCCAGCCATCCTGAGCACTTCCCAGGACCTCACGCTTCCCTGCACACACACGGGCATCCGGGCTAAGTGTGCAAAGGGGCTGCGGTGAGTGAGCGCAACACCTGCCGGTGGCGGGGCGGGGGAGGGGCTCTGCCCCTCCTGGGACCCCCGCCCCGCCCCCTATCCTCACACCACACCGGTGCTCGGCGCTTCCATCTCTCAAGACACCCCTGAACCCCCGGAGCCGCCGGAACCCCCCCCTGGACGCCCTGAACCCCGATCCAGAGTTCCAGCCGCTCCGCAGGGTGCCCCGGGGTGAGGGGTGAGAAGTGAGCGGGCCCAGGGTGAGGGGTGAGGGGAGCGGGGATCCGGGGTGAGGGGTGAGGGGAGCGGGGATCCGGGGTGAGGGGTGAGGGGAGCGGGGATCCGGGGTGAGGGGAGCAGGGTGAGGGGTGAGGGGAGCGGGGATCCGGGGTGAGGGGAGCAGGGTGAGGGGTGAGGGGAGCGGGGATCCGGGGTGAGGGGAGCAGGGTGAGGGGTGAGGGGAGCACGGGGGTCTGGGGTGAGGGGAGCACGGGGGTCCGGGGTGAGGGGAGCGGGGCCCCGCGTGCGCCCCGCGGTGAGGGGAGCGGGGCCCGGCAGCGCTCGCGGCTTGGCCTGCGGGGTCCCGTCGGGTCCGGCCCGCGCCCCGCCGCCCGCGCCCCGCGCCCCGCTGCTGACCTCCGGCCTCCGGGTCCGCGCGGGCCGAGTCCCCGGCGTCCGGCCCGGCGCCCGCCTGCGGCCCACCGGCCGTCCCGGGCCGTCGCTGTCGCCGCGTCCCCGTCTTCTCGCCGAGGGACCGGGGCCCAGGCGGCTGCTCTCGACTCGCCGGAAAAGGTCGAGCAGCGGGAGGAAGGGGTCGGGACCGGCCGGGCGCGGGGCGCGGGCCGCGGGGCGGGCGGGCGGGGGCGGGGGTGCGGGCCGAGCCGCGGGTCAGGAAACTTCAAGCGCCGATGAGGTCATCGGTTTAAAAATAAAGCGATGGCGTCACTTGAAACCAATCCCAGTGAATGAACTCAGCGGATCCCCGCGGAGGGCGGGGCCGGCCGGCCGGGGCGGGGCGCGACTCGCGGAGGGGCGGGGCCGCGACTCGCGGAGGGGCGGGGCCTCGGGGAGGACGCCGCCGCAGGGCTCCGCGCTGGGAGGGGCGGGGCCTCGGAGAGGTGGTCCCGTGCAGGGTGGGGGCGGGGCCTCGGGGAAGGCGCCGCGCGCAGGGGGCCGGGACCTCAGGGAGGGCCTCCGTGCAGGGAGGGCGGGGCTTCGGGGAGGGCGTCCCTACAGGGAGGGGGCGGGGCCTCGGGGAGGGTAGCGCGGGTAGGGAGGGGCGGGTCTTCAGGGAGAGCGTCCTTGTAGGGAGGGGCGGGGCCTCGGCGAGAGGCGGGGACGGAGGGGGCGGAGGGGAAGCGGGGAGGCCCGGGAGAAAGGGGCGGGACCTCGGGGAGTGGAGGGACCGCCCGGGAAGGGGCGGGGCCGTTCTGGGCGGGGCCACGACGGCGCGGGCGGGCCTTGTGTCTGGAGGAGGCGGGAAGGGGGCGTGCAGCGGGGGGGCCTGGGGGTTGGGGGAGGGTGGGCGGGGCGGCGCGCTCCGGGCCTCCGCTTCACACCCCCCGAGGTGGGGCCCGAGGCCCGCGCGGCCGCGCACTCGGAGGGCGCTCGTCGTGAGAGGCCCCACGTGGCCGGCCCCTGGACTATTTGTAGTCGCAGGCGCGGTGACGTCACGGCGCAGCGCGCCGGCGCGGCGACGCACGCCGCCTGAGATCTCTTAGAAACAAACCTCTTCTGCGTGATCGGGTGGTAGTCGTCGTTCACGCGTTCTCGACTCTTCTCCCGCCGATCTTTCCTGAAGATCTGGTCCCACTGGGCTGCAAAGGCGAGGGCGGAGGCGGCGCCCTGAGGGCGGGGACCGGGCAGGCCTCGCGGGGACCCCTGAGGACGGGGACCGGGCAGGCCTCGCGGGGATCCCGGCAGGCCTCGCTGGGACCCCTGAGGGCGGGGACCGGGCAGGCCTCGCGGGGACCCCTGAGGACGGGGATCGGGCAGGCCTCGCGGGGACCCCTGAGGGCGGGGACCAGGCAGGCCTCGCGGGGACCCGGGGCTGAGGTGTCGGGGTCCTCGTTCCAAGCCAGCCCACGCAGGATCGTGGCGGAGACCCTGCTCTCTCAACCCGCAGAAAAGCCCGCGGTGGAGATCTGGCTGCGGGGATACATCGCCAGCCCTGAGCAGAAAGCTCCGGGACAACGCCCCAGGCCCCGAGTTCGAGGCCCAGGACCGGCACACGCGCGTGCAAAAGTAAGAATGGCAAAGAACCTCGCTTGAAGAAGCATCGTGGAACACCCCTGTGAGTGCTTCCGGCTCATTTCTTTCAGGAGAACAAGGGTTCCCTCTGAAGATGGGGACAGCCAGGCTCTGCTCTGTGACAAGGCCGCAGACGCACACCTATGGGGCCTGTGTCTTGACCTCTGCTGACCCAGGGTCTCTCCCATCCTAACCCTCTTGTGAGCCAGGAGTTAGAGCTGTAGCTCCACGGGGACCCTGGAAAGAGACATCTATAAACCCACTGGCCGTGTCTACGATTCAAAATCCACTGGAGTCCGGAGAGAAAAGACAGCGAGGTGGGAAGAAGGGAACCTGGCCAGGGGAGGGTGGGTGGACCGGAGAGGTCCCCAGGACAGTGTCACCTTGTCCCCTTCCTGTTACCTCCATTTCTCAGAAATGCCTGAAAACTTCCCACCCCTTCTCCATTTATACACTTGTGGAATGGCTTCTGCACATGAGTTCTTCGAGGAGCCTCTTGACATATAAATTAGGAAACAAGACACCAATGATTATAAAAACGGATTAAAAATCTCAGCTGATGGGCTGGGAAGGTGGCTCAGTGGTAGAGGGCTTGCCTTGCATGCATGAGGCACTGGGTTCAATTCCTCAGCACCACATAAGCGGACAAAAAAAAAGCCAGAAGTGGTACTGTGGCTCAAGTGGTAGAGCGCTAGCCTTGAGCTGAAGAGCTGAGGGACAGCGCCCAGGCCCAGAGTTCAGGCCCCACGACCGGACCCCCAAAAAAAAAATCTCAGCTGATAATTGAATGGCACCCAACATTGATGAAAATACTGGAGAGGCCTGGGAAGTTGGCTCAGTGGTCGAGTGCTCACCTAGCACGCATGGAGCCCTGGGTTCGATTCCTCAGTACCACATACACAGAAAAAACCAGAAACGGTGCTGTGCCTCAAGTGGTAGAGTGCTAGCCTTGAGCAAAAGTAGCTCAAGGACAGCGTCCAGGCCTTGCGTTCCAGCCCCAGGACTGGTTAAAAAAAAAAAAAAGTAAAAATTATTTCTATGCACAAGCCTCTGGAAAGGAAAGATGGGAAGCTGAACTCAAAGCCATCAGAGTCCAAAGACCCATAGAGTCCACAAGGTGTGGCCGCCCCTGGCATCTGTGGGGTGAAGGTCCAGGGCCAGACTTGCAGTTTATTGGCCAGTTTCTCTGCGGGCTTAGTCCGTGGTGAGATCACCAGGGGAGGAGAAAAGTGGTTAGGAAGCAGTAGACAAGCCCAGAGATGGGGAAGAAGGAACTTGGGGCCTCGAGAAAAAGCAATACTGACCTTCAGCCCAGGAAGAAGTGTTGGTAGAGGCCCTCCAAGCCTGCTTTAGCAGATATGTCAGGGCAGGAAGATTTACTGAAGACCAAGTGGCAAGATTTCAGTCACTGCAAAGAAAAGGAAGAAAGTGGAAACAAGGAATCAGGGAGTGCCTGCCAGCCTGCTACCCACGAAGGGGGTCCAGGCTCCAGGAAATGAGAGCTAGGCCCTGCCTGAAACATGACTGAGTTCAAACCCCAGTACTACTGGAAGAAAGAAGGAAGGAAGGAAAATGGAAACAATAGGACCTGTTCTTTCCACAAGGTTGAGTGTTAAAGGAGAAAAATCAGGAGACAGGGTGGTGAGGACCTACAGAGATCCCCGGGACCCAAAGATGTCACTAAAGTTTGCTTTTGTTTTGTACAACAAGCAACTATTAAAAGAGAGGGAGAAAAAGCCAGCACCGGTGGCTCATGCTTGTAATTCTAGCCACTCAGGAGGAGGCTGAGATCTGAGGAGTACAGTTCAAAGACAGCCCAGGAAGGAAAAATCCGTGAGACTCATTTGCAATGAACCACCAAAAAGCCGGAAGTAGAGCTGTGACTCAAGTGGTAGAACACTAGCCTTGCCTGGAAAAGCTCAGGGATAGCACCCAGGCCCTGAGTTCAAGACCCAGGACCAGCACACAACTACAAATACACATATACACATGTCTACCTCCTTGTGTTGATGGGAAGGCTGTGTTTAAACTGGGGAACACCAGATGTAATTAAGTACTAGTGGTAGAGCACTCTCCTTGAATTGAAGAGCTCAGGGATAGCACCTAGGTCCAGAGTTCAAGCCCCACGACTGACCAAAATAAAAAAAACACAAGAAACTCAGGTAGTCTCTGGAAATGTCTGGTCTTTGTGGCTGGGAGGAAAAGAACTCAGGAAAGTGACCTCACGTATTGACTGTGGTGCCATTCCTTCTGGACCAGGGTACCCGTGTCCTACCTATATTTTCTTGGCTCCATTCTGCTGCTAACACCACAAAGAATGGCAAGGCCCCCAACACAAAACAGTTACTAAAATGGAAAAGTATTAGCGTGGCACTGGGGGCTCACACCTGGCTACTCAGGAGGCTGAGATCTGAGGATCAAGGTTCAAAGTCAGCCCAAGCAGAAATGTCTGTGATATTTTGTCTACAATTATCCAGAAAAATACAGGACTAGGTGTGTGCACAAAAAGATAGTCTTCTTGGTAGGGCTTTTAAAAAATAATGATTTGTTACTGTTAGTCTATTGTACAGAGGGACTACCATTTACTTTTTAATGAATTTTTATTTCCCCAAACGTATCTCACAACAGTTACTACTGAGACTTTTCTTTGTGTCCTCTAGTTAAATTATTTTGAGTGGCTCCACAAGAGACAGCACAGAAGAATAAAATCTAGTCTGTATTTTCAGGAAACTCACAGCTAGCTTGGCATCACAGATTAACAAGACCGGGGTGATTTTGAAGGCTGAAACTCTGGATGCAGAGCAGGTAAAGGAGGCTGCGGTGACCTTGAGAACTGGGGCAGAGACAATGCGTTCACCTGGCATCTGGACCAGTCTTTCTTGTTCCTCTCTGTGATTGACTGATAGGGTCTTTCTTGTCCCTCTCGGTTTGCTTGATGGATTGGGTCTTTCTTGGCTCTCTCTGTGATTGATTTATTGGTTAATGAGGTCTTTCTTGTCCCTGTGATTGGTTGATTGGTTGATTGGGTCTTTCTTGACCCTGTGATTGATTGGGTCTTTCTTAGCCCTGTGATTGATTGATTGATCAGGCTTTTCTTGTCCCTCTCATTGATTGGTTGATTGATTGTGTCTTTTTTGTCCCTCTCTAATTGTTGGCTCTCTCTGTGATTGATTTATTGGTTAATGAGGTCTTTCTTGTCCCTGTGATTGGTTGATTGGTTGATTGGGTCTTTCTTGACCCTGTGATTGATTGGGTCTTTCTTAGCCCTGTGATTGATTGATTGATCAGGCTTTTCTTGTCCCTCTCATTGATTGGTTGATTGATTGTGTCTTTTTTGTCCCTCTCTAATTGATGGATTGATTGGGTCTTTCTTGGCCCTCTCTGATTGATGGATTGATTGGGTCTTTCTTGGCCCTCTCTGATGGCTTGATTGGGTCTTTCTTGGCCATCTCTGATTGATGGATTGATTGGGTCTTTCTTGGCCCTCTCTGATGGATTGATTGGGTCTTTCTTGGCCCTCTCTGTGTTAGACTGGGAAATCCCTGTGTGAGAATCTTTCCCACAGTGGGAAGGTGCTCAGGTTTGCAGGGTCCTTCCTCCTCCATTGCATCTTGATGGGCACTCAGGCGAGGGTAAAACCCTCCTATGCAAACACTGCCCTGCTGGTTTGCTTCCAGCCAGGGGAAGTTTCATGCAAAACCAGTTTCACCATGGGGCAAATATTGTGTAAGGGAACTTGGGGAACTGGTCAAAGGCAAAGCTGGTCACAGCAGTCACCGTGAGAGTCAGACTTGAATGCGGACACCTTCTGGTCTGTGTCTGCTGATGGAGGCCGGCCTCCACCCTCACCTGCCTCCTCCTCTATAAGAGCAGGGTCTCTGCACCTAGTACCCCTCCAGCCTCTTGGGGCCTCAGGGCCTTATTCTATGCATCAGGAGCTCCTTGTCCTACACCCATTGGCATCTATATACCGGGTCTAAAGAATTTAGTCTACAAGCCGGGCGCTGGTGGCTCACGCCTGTAATCCTAGCTACTCAGGAGGCTGAGATCTGAGGATCGCGGTTCAAAGCCAGCCCGGGCAGGAGAGACCGTGAGACTCCTATCTCCAATAAACCACCAGAAAACCGGAAGTGGCGCTGTAGCTCAAGTGGTAGAGCGCTCGCCTTGAGCTGAAGAGCTGAGGGACAGCGCCCAGGCCCAGAGTTCAAGCCCCACGACCGACAAAAAAAAAAAAAAAGAATTTAGTCTACAGTAGATGCTGTATGGAAAATGAATGATGCAACTTGTGGGCAGGGCTGGGAGGGGGAAACAGGGAACGTGAAGGAAGGGGGTGACATTCCGAAAGAGAAATGGACACCCAGCGGGTCAGAAAGTCCTGACCAACCTGTCCTGGAAAGTCCTGACATGGCCAGCCTGTTTGGGGAAATGGTTTAAGAATGTACACAGGCTGGGAAGGTGGCTCAATGGTAGGTCGCTTGCCTAGTATGCACAAAGCCCTGGGCTTGGTTCCTCAGTCCCACATACACAGAAAAGGCTGGAAGTGGCGCTGTGGCTAAAGTGGTAGAATGCCAGCCTTGAGCAAAAGCAGCTCAGGGACAGCGCCCAGGCCCTGAGTTCAAGCCCCAGGGCCACACAAACCAAGCAGGGGTCCGTGGGAGAGCCCACATGGAAGAGATTACACGAGGGAAGGGCTCCTGAGGCCTGGAGTGGTAGCCTCGGTGTGGTATGACGTCACAGCTCAGTGTGGTGTGACGTCACACAGCTGGCACCTGCTAAGGCATGCAGGGATGTGGGCACTGTCCATGAAGCACAGGACATGAGTGACATCTTCTTGGCCCCACCTCAGGCCCGTGGTATTGGTACTGGTTGTAGGTCCATCTTCCAGAAGGAAAGGTGAGGCCCACACAGGTTATAGAACCCACCCCAGGTCATGGGAAGGCCTGGCTGGGAGCCCCATGACTCGGTTCCCATGTGGGCCTTGCGCGTCCACACCGATGGCCTCATTAGAGCCTCATGAAATCCCCTCCTGCCATGGCAGCCTTTCCCCGTTATCTAACAAAGGAGGAGCCAAAGGACTGGGAGCCAGTGAACCACGCAGGGTCTGGCCAGCCAACACAGAGCTGTGAAGTACCGCTGGCCCCCGTTACCACGCAGCCACTGGGCACAGGCTCATCTGATGGGTTGGGGTCAAGTCAGGAGGAGAATCCGACAGCCTACAGGACAGGAAGGGCTTCCAGTCCTGGGGCTTGAACTCAGGGCCTGGGTGCTGTCCCTGAGCTTTTTGTGCTCAAGGCTGGCGCTCTACCACTTGAGTCACAGCTCTACTTGTGGTTTTTTGGTGGTTCATTGGAAATAAGAGCCTTGTTGGTTTCCTGCCCTGGCTGGGCTGGCTTTGAACCATGATTCTTAGATCTTGGCCTCCTGAGCTACTGGGATGGCATGTGTGCATCACCAGTACCCAGCTGCCCAGGCCCTGAGTTCAAGTCCCCATGACTTACACACATACACACACACACACAAACACCACCTTTGGATCCCCCAAAGCCTTCAACCAAGCCCCCACCCCTACCCCGCCCGCCCAGTTGGCCTCTCTTGTATGAGGCCTACCTCTTTGAGGATGCCCTGGGTCTGTCCCCTCGCTCGGGTTGGTGTGGGTGCTGTGGAGACTTAGCATGAGATCTGGCACTGAGTCTTTGCAGTCCAGAGACTCGCACAGTCAGTTTCCCCTGGGACTTCTCCCCTATCATGGAGAACCGGTTACCCCACCCGGTGTGATCTCCTCTTGCTGACCGGATTAAGAAAGTGAGATGCTTAAAGCGACACTCAAGGCTGAGGAGGGAGTTACCCAGAAGAGTCAGGAAGTGGGGGCCCAGGCATCTGGGCTTATGATAGGGGTGTCCCTTGGGTTCTGGGGGCCATGGGAGCCAGGCCCGACCCAGGCTCTTCTACAGCAAGGCCTGGGAGGGGACCTGGTGTCCTCCAGCTTTCTAGACCTTTCCTCTTTGTGGGGTGGTGGGCAGTGTGCATGTGTGTGTGTGTGTGTGTGTGTGTGTGTGTGTGTGCATGATCCAAAATTATGAAGACCAGAGTGAGAAATGCGAGTCGCTCAAATTTGTCACTTCCAGAACAGCTTCGCGTGGCACCGGCACAAGATGAAACAGAAGTAATTGGTTTCAGAGCCACCTCCGAATGTGTGGATCTCCTCACAAGAGGAACCAAGGGCTGGAGGTGAGACCCAGGCAAGCATTCAAGCAAAGACTCACTGTATACCCACCCCCACCACACGTATCCCCGGCTTAGCAACACCTCAGTATTTCAAGTAGCAAAAAAGAAAACGCTATTCAAAACAAACAAGCAAAAAACTCTTGTGCGCCAGGTGCCAGTAGCTCACGCCTGCAATCCCAGCAGAGATGGAAGGATTCAAATTCAAAGCCAGCTGGTGCAAAAAAAAAAAAAAAAAAGCCCAAGAAACTCCATCTCCAAACGACCAGCAAATAAAAGCCAGGCGGGAGGCGTGGCTCCCAGAGTAGAGCACCAAGCCAAGTGAGCCAGAGGCCTTGAGTCCGAAGTCCAGTCCTGGCAAAGAATGAGCTGTTGTGGACTTGGAAAGGAATCCGTCCTTGCCTGGGGAGGGGAGGGGAAGAGGTGAGGGGAGGCAAGTTGGGACAGGGAAGGCTTTTAGCTCCCTGAGCTTTGTTCCTCTTCCTTCACCTCTGCCCACCAGCTTAGAGCGCACCCCGTGGCCTCCCCTGGTCCAGTGGGGGCTGAGTTATTTGCCCTCCCTCTAGAAATTTCCCCCCACACTGGGCCAGGGCAGAGTGAATGCAGGCATAGTTGCCTGTGTGGGCCAAAGGAAGAGGGAGACGGGCACAGGGCCAAATCCCTTTTAGGACAAAAACAAAAAGCTCTCTGACATGGAATCTTTTGAGGCCCAGTTGACGAGACAGGAACGTTCTTGCAAGCAGAAATCCGGGGGGGGGGGAGGCGGGGAAATGGACCCTGGCAGGTAGATAAATCACCTGGAAGCAGATCACCAACCCTGCAGGCTGGGTTAGCTCAAGTATGCTCTGCAGCTCCCAGGTCACCCACTAGTCCCCCCTGGTCCCCCCCCTGCCTACCCCTCACCCCTCATGCTCAGTCACCAGGGTCTGTGGGAGGGGATTTCACGTCCCACACAGAGACAGTCTCATGCAAAAAAAAAAAAAAATGAATTTATTGGGGAAGTGGATAGCTGATCAGCCACGGATGCAGCAGACTCAGGAGCTCAGACTGCGCCCCCCCCCCCCCCGCCTCCCCCCAGCAATCCTCAAGCTGGGGTTTTTAAGGGCAAACCATGTGGTCCAGCCAGGCCACACACAGGTGGCCAATGGAGTGACAGTCTGCCTCATCGTCACTGCTTGAACTAACCTCTCATCTTGGTTTGAACTGGCACTCAAATGTAATGGGTCCCCACACAAAGCAGGGGGATATTCTTCCCCGTGGGGGTGGGAATAAGGCTGCTCTATCCTGGAAGGGCAGAGGTGGCCGGGCTGCTTTACTATTGTTAACCTTTGACATTTCACCATGCTGGTGGTCAAGCAGATTACACAATCTTATCACAGCAAGCAGAGGGACTGTCCAAACAGTCTCGACCTTTCCCAGAATCTCAACAGAGACGGCGTATTTCTGGATCCTGAGGTGCTTGTGAGAAACCAGTGTTTTAATTCTTAGGGGTGGGGGAGCTTTTAGTGCATTGAAGATGGAGTCCATTATTGCTCTCCTTAACATTCCCCCCTTTTCCTTTTAGCCTAGTCAAATCCTTGACTCATTTACCTTAGTACAGAGGGGGGTTACATGGTGTGCACAGGATGATTAGTTTTATAGCCCAGATCCTCTTTTGTACGAATGACAGTACAGCATTAATTACGCACAGGCCAATTAACAGTAACATCAAAATAATCACGAGCAGGCCAATTGTGGCTGAAATCAGGGACGTTGCCCAGGGAGACCAGTGAAATAGCTTTTCATACCATCCTTGAGACTCTCGTCTCTTTTTCAAGCTCATCAAGCCTTGGTTTAACAGCCGCAAGACTGTCCTTTATGACTCCAGTGTGGTTTGCCCAAAAGCAGCATTCTTCTCCAAGGGCAACACACAGATCTCCTTTCTCTGAAGACAGCTTATCTAGTCCTCTTCTGTTCTGGAGGATGACTTCAGCTAGAGATCCCACCAAGTCCGTGAGCTTGTCAATAGACTTACTTAGATGTCTCAGTCCAGCCTCTACTCCAGACCCATGTTCATCAAAGTCCATTTTTTGTTCTTCTGGCGTATCAGGCACTTTGTCGGAGTTAGTTGTTACTAGGGTGGCAGGGGTTCATTGTTTAAGCTGGAGGTGAAGGGTGGAGTTTGACCCCATCGGCTGAGGTGGCTTGTTAACTTTAACTCTTTAACTCTTTGTACACTTACATATGTGCTGTGGTCTCTCACAACACTTTTTTTTTTTTTTTTTTGTCGGTCGTGGGGCTTGAACTCTGGGCCTGGGCGCTGTCCCTCAGCTCTTCAGCTCAAGACGAGCGCTCTACCACTTGAGCTACAGCGCCACTTCCGGTTTTCTGGTGGTTTATTGGAGATAAGAGTCTCACGGTCTCTCCTGCCCGGGCTGGCTTTGAACTGCGATCCTCAGATCTCAGCCTCCTGAGTAGCTAGGATTACAGGCATGAGCCACCAGCGCCCGGCTAGTCTAATTTTTTTTACAAACGTCCATTTCTGTGGATCGTCACCAGGTTGCACTGCCTTCCCTTTGTCCTCCTTGGTCAGGCTGGCTGCTTTGATGTGGGAGGCGTGGAGCCAAGTCTTCAGGCCATCCACCTTAACAGCTGTAGGGGTAATCAGGATTACAGTGTCGGGGCCTTTCCAGTGAGGCTCCAAGGACTCACTCTTTTTTTTTTTTTTTTGTCTAGTTGTGGGGACTAAACTCTGGGCCTGGGCGCTGTCCTCAGCTCTTCAGCTCAAGGCTAGCACTCTACCACTTGAGCCACAGTGCCACTTCCAGCTTTTTTCTTTTTGCTTATGTGGTGCTGAGGAATCGAACCCAGGGCCTCATGTACGCAAGGCAAGCGCTCTACCACTGAGCCACCTTCCCAGCCCCCAAGGACTCACTCTTATGTCGCTTTACCCACACCACCTGTCCTGGAAGGAAAGGGTGTAAGGTTGGGGCATCCTTAGGTAAACTGCTTATGAGCAGCCCTGATCTGTGAGTAAAGTTCCTTTTGGACCTTTTGCAGCACCTGCAGGGACTATAACAAACGGTGGTTAGACAGTTCAGCTATTGCCTCAGATCCAAGCTTAGGGGATAGGGAGAGGGTACAGTATCACATAAGGTGTGAACTCTTAAGTATGGTGTACAGCATACTGGCAGGAGAGCAAATGGTAGGAGGGCTGTCCAGTTTTCGCCAGTCTCAGGAGTTAATTTGGTTAAGGTCTCTTTTAAAGTCCTATTCATCCTCTCTACCTGACTTGAGCTTTGGAGGTGATAGGCACAATGTAATTTCCAATTGATCCCCAGTGACTTACCTAGTAACCGAGTTACCTGGGAGATCAAAAAGGGTCCATTGTCTGAACCTATGGCCACCGGGAGTCCAAACTTGGGGGTTATTTCCTCCAGAAGTTTCTTTGCTACTGTCGGTGCTGTTTCCCGCTTGGTTGGGAAAGCTTCCGTCCATCCTGAAAAAGTGTCTACAAAAACTAGCAGACAACCTACCTCCCAATAAGCTCCTAGTACAGTTCTCTTTTTCCCTTGACGGCTGTACGGGCAGCCACATTTGTCCTTTGGCAGGGTACACACCGGCTGGTAATGTCTTCTAACAGTTTGTCCATTTCAGGTATATAGTAGAACCGGTGGATCAATTCCACTAACTTGCTTTTTCCTAAATGAGTTCCTTGGTGTATTTGTTTAATAAGTGCATTACAGTGACTGCCTTTGGCAACCATATGGCTTGAAGTAAGTCTAACATCTGTTCTTTGTTTTGATGGCTTTTCCCTCAGCTGGCAGCAGCCTGTGTTCCCGGTAAATGGCTCTATGTACATGTACAGTGATGAATGCATACCTGCTGTCTGTATAGATGTTGACTTTCCTGTCCTTTCCCAGCGTCAAGGCTTGGGTTAGGGCAGTGAGCTCAGCCTTTTGTGCTCAGGTGCTCACCGGTAACAGCTTGGCCCAAATGACTTGTTCTCCTTCCACAACCACCATTCCCACTAACCTCACCCTGTCCATCACGTAGCTGCGTCCATCAGTAAACATGGCACTTCTCTGGGGCAGCTACCACCATATAAAGCAACAAGAGCCCCTTAGAGACCTTCAAGTCTGGGCAGCTGCAGGACCCCTTTATCTACTACTTGGACAGCAGCCTTCAATCCTAGTCCGCCATGATAAAGCCTCTGGCCCACAGGTCCCTACCACAGTCTCCACCTCCTAGCCCCTTCCAGCCCCTCCTGAACCTCCTAGGTTACATAGGTCACCCCAGACAATGGCCAGCGCTGCTTCTCACTTCTCCTTTGTGAGAAGGAGTCTTGCCAGCCCCTTTCCCGGTAATAAACCTTCCTTTGTTCTCTGTACCTAGATGTCGTGTGGTTCTCTGGCAAAGTCTAATAATCTAACAGTAGTGCGTTGGCCTGGAACTAGCCTGGCTCTCCATCGCTTCTGTGCGAGTCACC
Source organism: Dipodomys spectabilis (assembly GCF_019054845.1). NCBI lineage: Eukaryota > Metazoa > Chordata > Mammalia > Rodentia > Heteromyidae > Dipodomys > Dipodomys spectabilis. Next base: position 532,625 of record NW_024871321.1, on the reverse strand, counting down.
CTCTCACCCTGAGAGTTGCGACCCCAGGGGCCCACACTTCTGCCAGACAGACACAGCCACCACGCAGTCTCCCTCCTGCCACCCAGCTCTCTCCCACATCCAATTCACGGCCTTCATTCATCTGCATGGGATAAGTGGACTTGGGATTCCTATGGTGATGTTCTTTCTCTCTGATCCAGTCTCACCGTTAATCCTTTGAAGCCCTGGTACCAGGCTTCTGTGAGACCCCAGCCAAAGGCCCAGGGCCTGCATTCAGGGACACGGGGGCTGGGCGATGACCCTTTCACTGTGTCGCACTGCTGTTATTCTCCCTAAGGACCGAGTCATTCCAGGGATGCCTGGGTTCTTTGGCCTTAGATCACATCACCAATGGGTAATGCTCAGTCTAAGATCCCATCTGACTGCACACACCCCCCCCCCCCCCCCCAGTGCATACTGACTCCACCTGGTCCCTGGCCTCAAGCTCAGGCACCTCATTGATCTGCGATTGAACACGGCTTGATTTTGACCTAGGTAGCCCATCCAAATGGCCACCTAATGGCACCTTTCACTCCATCATTATTTGGAACACATCCAGGACTTCTTGTTTCTTCACTCTAACTACCTCCAGACTAAAAATCCGCCCCCCCTTTCTCCTTATACCCTTATACTTTACATGCTAAATTCTCCCTCTCAAGGCCAAACTGTCTTCAAAGTTTCTCTCTCTGGCCTTCCCTGGGGTTCCTGTTGCCATCACTGCTACCTCATACTTCTCAACCCTTCCCCCTTCCAACTTCTTGGGGTCCCAGAGGGGTGCAGCTCCCTCCTCCCACGCTGGTGGCAGCTGAGCCTTCAGCCCCTCCTCCCACTCCAGCTCTGGCTCCTGCTCATCTCTTCTTCCTTTCAGCAGCTCCTATGGCTTCTCCCGTCTCAGCTCCTTCTCCCACTCCACTCCCTCCCATCTCAGTGGTTTCTCCTCCCCACCAAGCTCTCAGGACCAAAGCCCTCCTCTCTCTCAAGGCAAACTCCCGCCTGGCACTGCTCCTCATTCCAGGCCTCCGCTTTCCAAGCCCACACACACACACACACACACTGGTCCTACACTGCCCACTAAGTCCTTCTCTGCAATAAATCTCCCAGCCATCTCCTCTAACTTTTCTTGTCTGGTATCAAGCTCCATCTCTGTCTCTGTCTGTCTGTCTATATGTTTCTCTCTCTCTCCAGACTGGAGATCACTAGGACCAGCCATCCTGGATCAGTGCTTCCTCTTGTACATTCTTCCTCTCTGTAGCAGGTTCGGATTTTCTCAACTAAACCATTGGTCTACTACAAATTCCTTCTGCTAACCTCTGTCCCTGCCTCCCTGCCTGCCTCTCTTGTGGGCATACACCTTACATTTCCCAAGCCCCTTCTCTGGCTAACACTTCTGCCCTTCTATACCCCAAATACACAGGCCTCTGCCCTGTCTGTAGTTAATCCATCACTGACAGCGGCTGGCTGGCTAACACGCTGGACCAGCTCCTCTCTTTTACTGCTATCTCCTTTTTCCCACCAAAAAATGTCTCCTGACTCGCTCTTCTCTGGCCACCATGGCACCCCACTTTAACTCTCCATTGGAGCTGAACTGGTGTGTCGGTATTGTTTTCGTGCTTTCTATCCTCTCTGGCCTATTTCCTAACTGTATTAAGTGTATCAAGGGGCTCCAAGATTCAATCCTTCAAGATGTGACTTCTAAAGATCTCACCAAAATCCCAATGCCAAGGAAAGCCACTGGCGGATGGCCACGGGGGGGGGGGGGGGTGCCTGGATGCCAGGCAATGGAAACCCCTACAGGGAGCTGCACCCCCTGACAAATTTCAGGGCCCTGTGGGCTTTCCACCACTCTGACAGCCAGCTCATTGATGCTGGACATGCCATCCAAACATCTTTTTGAGATCATTCAAAAACCTTCCAAAGTCTCTTTATCTTTGTCCTGTTTTATGTTTATATGTTTGTCTAAAGCCTGGGGATGATCCTTCTGTTCAGTCTTGTGTCTCTGTGTTCCTGTCCATTCTGGCATACCGCGTGTCTCTGTGTTCCTGTCCTGTCTCCTGTCTAAGTTTTTTGTTGTTATTGTTTTGTCGGTCATGGGGCTTGAACTCGGCCTGGGCGCTGTCCCTCAGCTCTTCAGCTCAAGGCAAGCACTCTACCACTTGAGCCACAGCACCACTTCTGGTTTTCTGGTGTTTCCTTGGAGATAAGAGTCTCACACACTTTCCTGCCCGGGCTGGCTTTGAACTATGATCCTCAGATCTCAGCCTCCTCAGTAGCTAGGATTACAGGCATGAACCACCTGCACCCAGCCTAAGTTTTTTGTTGTTGGCAAAGTTTTGCTTTTCAACTGACCACGTGGTTCCATCATAAAATAATCCCCCCCAAAAAAGAAAAAAAAAACCTTAAATGGCAGATGTTAAAATCTAAGTGCACTCTATGATTTGTGCACAAACACATCTGTCTTTCTGTATGTAAAATGGTCATGGTTTCCAAGTCACCTTGCAAGTACTGTGCTTGCTGAAAGATCTTTGTCAATGGAAGCTGTGATTTAATCTGAGTTGCTTTGAAAGTCCTAAGACCTGACAACAAGCCAAAGGGGGGAAAAACAGGCAGTTTTAAAGGGCCTTAGGAAAGAAATTTTTTAAAAAATGGTTTTCTTTGGAACGTAAATTAAATTGACTGTGATTTATGTCATTCCTTATGTCTGTCTATGCTAAGAGTTAAATGTTGTACATCTGATCACAGCTAGTAAAATAAGGCTAAGGTTTTGTTTTTCCATCTCCTCTCCTGTGTGCTGATCATCTCCCTTTAAGACCAAGAGACCGGATGCAGTTTGCTCCAGTGCATGGGAAAAGGCCCAGGGAACAAAACAAAGTTGTCACAGCTGCCTAAACCAGTGGCACCAGCTTGCAAAAGCCAATGTAAACCAGGTCTTTAACCAGTATGTGTAGAAATGTTGCAGGAAAACAGCGGGAGGTACAACAGTCCACACAGGCTGGGTCTAGCCCAGACCCCAGCCTTACTGCATCACACATGACTGAAGCCTGCTGATTCTGGGTAAAAAAGCACAAGCCACTTCAGATCTACTGAAGCTCACACCTTCACATCATCCTGAATTGCTTGTGTTCCCTTCCACCTATCGGTAATGTTAATCTTAGCAAATCAGACCATAAGTGGTATATGAACAAAGAATGTGATTTGATTTCTGTGCTACTTTGGGATTGGATATAGCTCTAAAAAAAATAAATAAATAAAAAAGATGCTAAGTCTAGGTTCTTGGTACAGTGCTAGTTCTTGTAATTCTTGCATTAAGAAAAACCAGTGCTGGGCTGGGAAGGTGGCTCAGTGGTAGAGCGCTTGCCTTGCATGCATGAGGCCCTGGGTTCCATTCCTCAGCACCACATAAGCAAGAAAAGAAAAAAAAGCCGGAAGTGGAGCTGTGGCTCAAGTGGTAGAGCGCTAGCCTTGAGCTGAAGAGCTGAGGGACAGCACCCAGGCCCAGAGTTCAGGCCCCACGACTGGAACCCCCCCCCAAAAAAAAAAAAGAAAAAAAAATCAGTACCCAAGCCCAGAGTTCAAGCCCCACAACCAGCAACAAAAAAACGAAAAAGAAAAAAAGAAAAACTACTAATTTTCCTAAAGGGGCACCTAAATATAGATTAAAATGACTTTGGAAAAAGGGATAAAAAATGACATCCCCTTTATAAAAATTTGGGAAGTAGCATGGCTGGCTTCCTAGAGAAAAAATTAAAAAGTAAATGTTTCAAAGCAGAAAAAAAGATAAATTAGGACTGCCAAAATAATTGTTTAATGACTATTATAGCTGTCCTTATAGTTTTTTTGTAACAGTTTCCTACCCCATTGGGAAGGACAGAGGAGTCTTACAAGTCTGTCAGAGGTAACTTTGGCCTTTAATAAGTTCCAGGTACAACCATGCTTATAAAGCTACTTCCAATGACCATCTTTGTTGCTTTAATTGGAGTAAAGTGGCCTTTTGTAAAGACTTGCTCACCTGAGAACTGCGGTTCGAAGCCATCCTGGGCAAAGAAAGGTCCCTGTGAAACTGCCATCTGTAATCTGCCAGCAGAGTGTTGAAAAGCAGAGTTGCTTTGGAGCTCCAAGTGGCAGAGCACTAGCCCTGAGCTGAAGAGCTGAGGTACAGTGCTCAAACCCTGTGTTCAAGTACAGTGACCAACCAAGGAAGATACCAAAGGTGCATTTATCCCAGCATAGAGAAAGGCACTCCTGGGTCCCAAGCAATGATGGAGCATCCAGAGGCAGTTACAAGCCACTGCCTGGATGGCAGAGATGGTGTCAGATCCTGGAGTCACTTGTGTTTGGCCCTTCAAAAATTGATCAGAGCTGGGAGGTCATGGGAAAGTAGATTGTAAGCATGCCTTTCTAATGGCCATGTCTGTCCACTTTTGGGCAAGAACTTGCCAGTCATCTGTGATTGTAGGTAATAAAAAGCTAAGGTAAAATGTTGGGGATAGTTTAAATCTCAAATGCCCGTATCTGCTCAGTGTTGTAATTGGCAGTGACTTTTAGGCTGACACCAGCCACATAAATTGATCTGTTAAGGAAAAAAGTTTGTAGACCTGAGATTATGTCCCTATTGAGATCTGCCTAAAGGCCTACATGGGTAGGCATTGTTAGGGCCACTAGAAATCAGCTTTTCTTTGCCAGCCAGAAAAATGTTTTTACAAACCAGAGTGTTAAACATGCTACACTGCTGTAGCCCAAAACCTAAAATACCAACATGGAGGATACTCTTCCTCAGAGTCCTTACAGGACTACATGCATTGTGACATATGATTTTGCCTGTCCCAAATGACTAACACCTCTAATTTTTGTCTGAGGCAGGAACTGGAGTTGGGACTTGTACTCAGGTCCTGCTTGTTTCTTCTGGTATGCAAACCTGCAGTAGATATAAATACCATCTATGCTGGCTTCTATAATTGGGAAAGCCTTTACATGAGAGACCAGCAGATACCCTGATGTTATACGCCACCCTGGATTATAATGCTGGAAAATAACACCTGTGCCCAGGTCCAAAATTGCACCCATGACTATATAGCACTAAAGAGGGCAACTTTACTTATGCCAACTATGAACGTATTTTGTATGTGGAGGCCTATGTCTCCGTAACCAATGGCTATTTTTTGACCTGTGAAAGTTACACTTTTGATTATATCTCTGCCTATCTGCCTCATAACTCCCACTGCTACCTAAAGCTGTCTAGCTGTGGTGCTGCCCGACAAGGAGTTTTTCCAGCCTCAATGAGGTCGTAAAACTAGAAATCTGGGGCTGGATGAAAGTTGTATTGATAAACTACACCTTCGATCTGAAGCAGAATATAATACCCTCACTTTCTCCTTGATTGGGACACCAGAATTGGCAGCGGGGCCTATAAGGGTGTCATGTGTTTGGCATGCATAGTGGTCAAAAATATTAATTACACCTCCACTGCTAAATCAAAAGCAGCAGGAACATAGGCATGCTAGCCTTGACAATAGTGCTGCCATCGATTACCTACTCTTACTTCACCATCAAGGGTGCGAGGAGGTAAAAAACATGCTGTTTTAACTTAACTGATAACAGCTATACCATTAAGGAACAAATCAGGCTTCTCAAGGAATTTTAAAACAAAATCCAACAAAATAAAGGGGGATGGGACCTCTCTGGGTGGTTTACTCCCTGGCTTATGCTTATCTTGGGTCCCTTAACCACAATGTTCTGCCTTATTTTGATCATGCCTTGCTTGCTCAGGTACATGAAGAACATCCTCATGGTGAAGATGAGACCTGTCACCAATCAGTCTGTCAATCAAATGCTCCTGAGAGGGTACCACTTAACCACCTCTCAACAGGAAGCAGCTCCAGAAGAAGAGACCTTTGCCCATAATCCTGACCTGGTGCCCCCCATCATTTATAAAACCAAAGAGTTGGGAATGTTAGTGAAATGAGCTCCCTTCCCATAGCTTAGTCCACTACTTCCCTTCTCCTCAGCTTAGCATGCTCCCTTCCTAGGCAACACTAGGCCCAGGTAACAAAGGCAGTAAAGAATCAACTTCCAACCCCCTTTACCTTAGGATGGCACTTCTCTGAGGCAACTACCACCATAGAAGGTAGCCAGAGCCCCTCAGAGTGACCTTCTGGGCAGCTCCAGGTCCCTTATCTACTATTTGGATAGCAGCCATAAATCCTAGCCCACCATGATGAAGCCCCTGGCCCTCATGTCCACACCAGGGTCTCTGCCTCCTAGCCCCTTCTAGCCACTCCTAAACCTCCTAGGTTATATTGGTCACTCCAGACAATAGCCAATGTTGCTTCTCACTTCTCCCTTGTGAAAAGGGGTCTTGCCGGTCCCCTTTCCCAGCAATAAACCTTCCTTTGTTCTCTGTACCTGGATGTCTGCATGGTTCTCTGGCAAAGTCTAATAATCTATCATTAGCTTTCTTTTTAAAATCCTTAAATCATTGCAGGACTAGATCTAGGGGAAGTACCTCAGTGGGTACTACTTGTCCCAAGTCTTCCTGTGAAGTAAATCCAGTCACAACAACAGCAAACAAGAGCAGAAGCAAGCACAGACACAGACAGACGCAACAGTACACAGAACGAGAAACAAGGTAAAAATCTCTCCTTTTTAGACCATTTTCATTATCGGCCAATCCTCTCCCTATGACAACTGCTATCAGGGAGGCAAAATGTCTGTTCTTCTGATAAAGGCAATATCACCTTGGTTCCCGGGAGTGGATTTCACATCACTCTCAATAAGGACATTCACAAGGGTATCAAGGTGACCCTTGACCACCCAGCCTTAGAGAGCTTCACTGTGTCCAGCCTCTCTCTGTCTTAGGCCCACAGTGCACGTTCTCAACACAGTACACCGCAGCCCACGGAGTTGTACTCACTTCCAGAGGTCTCTTTTCTTCACCTGGGGCATCTTCCCCAAAAAGGTGGTTAAGGTCTCTTTTTTAGCCAGTGCACCAGGGTCTGTGGGAGGGGATTTCACATCCCACACAGAGACAGTCTCATGCAAAAAAAAAAAAGATGCATTTATTGGGGAAGTGGATAGTTGACCAGCCAGGGATGCAGCACAGAGTCAGGAGCTCAGACTGCGACACCCGCCCCCCCCCCCCCCCAGCAATCCTCAAGCTGGGGGTTTTAAGGGCAAACCATGTGGTCCAGCCAGGCCACACACAAGTGGTCAATGGAGTGACAGTCTGCCTCATTACCACTGCTTGAACTAACCTCTCATCTTGGTTTGAACTGGCACTCAAATGTAATGGGTCCCCACACAAAGCAGGGAGATATTCTTCCCCGTGGGGGTGGGAATAAGGCTGCTCCATCCTGGAAGGGCAGAGGTGGCCGGGTTGCTTTACTGTTGTTAACCTTTGACATTTCACCATGCTGGTGGTCAAGCAGATTACATAATCTTATCACAGCAAGCAGAGGGACTGTCCAAACAGTCTCGACCTTTCCCAGAATCTCAACAGAGACGGCGTATTTCCTGATCTTGAGGTGCTTGTGAGAGAGCAGTATTTTAATTCTCAGGGGTGGGGGAGCTCTTAGTGCATTGAAGATGGAGTCCGTTTTGCTCTCCTTAACAGCAGCAAGAAGGCTCTGTTGTTCACCACAGCCCTGGCATTCTGGGGTGCAGAATACTGACCGCCCCTTCTGTGGTTTCTGTGGGGAGTATAAGTTGTGTGTGTGTGTGTGTGTGTGTGTGTGTGTGTGTGTGTGTGTGTGTATGTGTCCTGAGGCTTGAACTTGGGGCTTGGGTGCTATCCCTGAGCTTTTTCACTCAAGTCAGGTGCTCTACCACTTGAGGTTTTTCTGTCTAGGGATTTACCCCCACCAAACAGACTTTCCTGTCCAGGCCACTTCAAGTCCTGATCCTCAGATCTCAGCCTCCCAGCTGGGATGACCGGCTTGAGCCATGGGCAGTTGGCTCCTAACAAAGCTATTGTAATAAGAGGAGAGAGGGGGGTGAGGGGGCACAGAGAGCTGGAAGAACAGGTGGGACCGGTGTGTGCCACGCAGCCAGTCTGTCACCAGGAGAAACAGTACAGTGGGAGAATGTTCCAGCAGGGCAACAGTGCCTCTGTGTGGAGTCCCAGGTGCAGGGAATGGGGGAAGCTGCATGGTGGAGGCTCCGTGGGCCTTGCAGGTAGCAAAGGTGGGATCATGGATGGAGATGGACAGCCGTCCATCCAGGGACCACCTTCTTCTAAGTCATTCCCAACTTTTGTTTGTTTGTTTGTAGGAATACTGTTTTTTGTTTTTTGTCGGTCCTGGGGCTTGAATTCAGGGCCTGAGCACTGTCCCTCTGCTCTTCAGGTCAAGGCTGGTGCTCTACCACTGGAGCTACAGCTCCACTTCTGGCTTTTTGCTGGTCAGTTGGAGGTAACGCACATTTCTGCCCAGGCTGGCTTCGAACTGGGATCATCAGCCTCTGGAACTCCAGAGCGCAGGCGCGCTAGGGGGTCCAGACGCCGGGCACAGTGCATTGTGGGAGCCGTAGTTCCCCTGGCACCCGGCCCCGCCCCCGGGCGCCTGCGGGCCGCCGAACAACAGTCGCCCCGGCCGAGGCTCTCTGGGACTTGTAGTTCTTTCCCCAGTCGGCCGCGCTCGGACTGCGGGAGAGCCAACTACCATTCCCAGAATCCCGCGCGGGCACGGCGGCCGTCGAGCGCCGCGTCTCCGGTCTCGGCGGGTCGCGGGCGTCTGTAAACACCCTGAGGCCGCCATGGGGCGAGCGGCGGAGGCGGCGGCCCCGCCGCGGGGCGTTCGCGGCCCCCGGCGTCCGCTTCGCCGGTCTTGAGGCGGCCTCCGGGCCCGCGGACAGCGGCTGCGGGGAGGAGGCGGCGGGCCGGGGAGGAGCGGCGGACCTCATCTCGTCCTCGGCGGCGCCCGGGCGGGCGGAGGCCCGTGGCCATGGACGACAGCAAGGTGGGCGTGAGGGGGCCGTGGGGGGGCCGAAGGGGGTACGGGGGCTGTGAGGGGGGAACGGGGGACCTGGGGGGAACGGGGGACGTGGGGGGGAGGAGGCGTGACAGGACGTGGGGGCATGAGGGGGGACCTGGGGGCATGAGGGGGGATGGGGGGACGTGGGGGCGTGAGGGGGGACCTAGGGGCGTGAGGGGGGACCTGGGGGCATCAGGGGGGATGGGGGGACGTGGGGGCGTGAGGGGGGGACCTGGGGGCATGAGGGGAGATGGGGACTTGAAGGGGGAGGGAGGGCGTGGAGGGTGTGAGGTGGGAAGTGGGGGGCGTGAGGGGAACGTGGGGGCCCGGGTGGAGAGTGAAATGGGGGGCCCAGGGCACCAGTGGGCCCCGCCTCCTCCTGATTTTTTCCCAAGTGCCGCCCTGCCCCTGGACCTTCAGCGCCCTAAGCCTGAGGGGCCTGCGAGACTCAGGCCTAGGCCTCCACTCTCGTCACCCCTCTGGAAACCCAATTGGCCAGCTCTTCTCAGAAGTGCAAGCCTGCGCCTGGACATGGCCCCTGGCCAAGGGAAGGAGCCGCCGTGCCTTTTCTTCACGGGCTCTGTGCCTCCCAGTTGACCCCTGTTAACCAGTGGACTCTTCTGTGGATCCTCACTGAGGCCCCCATACTGGAGCCTCTCCCCTTGCCTGGGCTTGGTGGAGCCCTCGGGGGTTCTGTGGCCAGAGCGCCCCGGCTCACCTCCTCTAGAACACCTTCTCCAAGAAGAGCACTTGGAGCCAGGGCCATGGCTCTGCCTGCCCCTAATCCTAGCCACTCAGGAGGTGGAGATCTGAGCATTTGCTTCAGAAAACTCTCTGAGTCCCTTAACCAGCAAAAAGCTGAGGCTCAAGTGGTAGAGCTTTTTTTTTCTGCTTATGTGGTGCTGAGGAATCGAACCCAGGGATTCATGCATGGGAGGCAAGCACTCTACCACTGAGCCACCTTCCCAGCCCAAATTCTAATTCTTTTTTTTTGGCTGGTCATGGGGCCTGAACTCTGGGCCTGGGCACTGTCCCTCAGCTCTTCAGCTCAAGGCGAGCACTCTACCACTTCAGCCACAGCGCCACTTCTGGCTTTTTCTGCTTATGTGGTGCTGAGGAATGGAACCCAGGGCCTCATGCATGCTAGACAAGTGCTCTACCACTGAGCCACCTTCCCAGCCCCTCAAGTGGTAGAAGCTTTGAGCACAAACGCTATGGGACAGTGTCCAGGCCCTTAGTTCAAGCCCCAGGACCGGCACAAAAAGAAAATCCTGAAATTCCTATTAACCTACTTAATGTCCATCATCAGATAGCCTTTTCCCCTTTCCTGAATTGCTCAGGATACATCATTTCTCATAGAGTTTCATAAGCATAAAACATAGATAAAGCAATTCATACTCAGAGAATTCTTCACAATCTTTGTATACTTCTCTGTTGAGTTGTTAACATGGCAATCACAATGAGCTTGTAATTTTGAGTATGGATTTTTTACTTCCTCAGGTAATTAAAAATTCCTCATAAACTAAACATTTAGTGTATTATCCACCTTCAAATGGCCTAAAAAGTGTACTGCTAAAGAACATAATTTTTTTTTTTTTGGCTGGTCCTATGCTTGAACTCAGAGCTTGGGTGCTGTCGCCAAGCCTCTTTGTACCCAAGGCTAGTGCTCTACCACTTGAGCCACAGCACCACTTCCAGCTTTTTCCTGAGTAGTTTATTGGAGATAAGAGTCTTGCAGACTTTCCTATCTGGGCTGGCTTTGAACTCAGATCCTCAGATTCCAAATTCCCGAATAGCTGAGATTACAGGTGTGAACCACTGGTACCCAAACTTAATTATGACTGACTTGCTAGCGAAAGTGTCTGTGCACCTCCTTTTTCCATGAGGATCCTGGGAGGGGCTGAGGTTGGCCAGGGGCTGATTGGACCATACCTTCTCTCTTGCTGCAGGTGGTAGGTGGCAAAGTGAAGAAGCCAGGCAAGCGGGGCCGGAAGCCAGCCAAAATTGACCTGAAAGCCAAACTGGAGAGGAGCCGACAGAGTGCCCGGGAGTGCCGTGCCCGGAAGAAGCTCAGATACCAATACCTGGAGGAGCTGGTGTCCAGCCGAGAGCGGGCCATATGTGCCCTCCGAGAGGAGCTGGACATGGTAATGGTGGGATGCCCTCAGTGCCACCTGGTGGTCACAGGATCCCCAAAATGGAGCAGCCTGTCCTGCAGCATCACTGCAAAGGCTGTTCCTCTGGTAGCCCGTGTGTGTGTGTGTGTGTGCGCGCGCGCGCGCGCACAGCAGGCTTACATTTCCTCACACCGCTGATGCAGGGCAGTTGTGCCTGCCTGTTCCATGGGGAGATTGCTAATGAGAGAAGACACTAGAAAATCACCCTGGCTAAAAGAAAAGGCTCTACATTCATATACTGTGACTACTTTGTAGCCAGGCATGGTGGCCCATGCCTATGATCCCCGCACACTGAACGCTAAAGCAGGAAGATAAGTAGATTGAGGCCAGCCTGGGCTGTCTAGCGACTCTGTCTCAAATCACAGCACGTGTATCTATTTCCTGTTGCAGACGTGCAGTAGAACGCTGTGTAATGGTGGCCAGGTGAATTTCCATGTTTATCCAGTTGTGGGGTGATAGCGGTTGGTGTGGGATGATAGTGATGCCAGCATGAGCTCTGAGATGCCGGGGCAGAGACTGCAGCCAGGCAGAGACCTCAGCTGGGCAGATACCAGGGTCCCTCACCTGTGCAGCACCAGAGCCAATGCAGGTGCTGATGGCATGTGTACCACGAGGTCATGGTGTGGAGGCTGCGTGTATATGTGCGTATGTGAGAGAGCTGGAGGGTAGGCAAGGGAAGTGAGAGGAGCACCCACTAGATTTCCCTCAGGCTTGGGGGACAGCATACTGGGGAGACAAGAGTTCAAGCAGCATCTGACACTTCATGAGAGGGATAACCAGCACCCATGGGGGAGGAGCGGGCTCCCTCCCGCAGTGTGCGTGTGACCTTTCACCCATACTTGCTTCTCTTCCAGTACAAACAGTGGTGCGTGGCCATGGACCAAGGAAAAATCCCTTCTGAGATCAAGGCCTTGCTCACTGCAGAAGAGCAGAGCAAATCTCAGCAGAGCACCAGCAGGCTCGGCAAGACCGGCAAGGCAGACGCGGCCAGCAATTCCTGTGCGTACAGCGCCCGCCCTGGGGCAGCCCGCAGGCCGGGGGTGTGTGTGTGTGTTACATGATGCGTGTGCTTAAAGCATGAGCTTGATGTGGGGGTGCAGTGCACAAGTGCAGCTGAAGGGGCCGTGCACTCTCCATACTGAAGCGTGATTCCCGTGGTGTTCATCGAGAGCAAGCGAAGGCCATGTGTGGTGGTGTGCACCTGTAATTCCAGCGCCAGGCTGGCCCGACCACCTAGCAAGAGCTCCGTCCATAAGCAGGAGTGGCATCACTTACTGTTGCTAGCTCACAAGAACTTTCACGTAGGTTAAATATTTAATAATTGCAATGAAGGTTTATACTTTTAATTCTTTGGGAGTACACACTATATGCTTAGCATACCTGAGGGCCCGGGGTTCGGTCCCAGCTCCCACAAAATGGAAGAATTAGGAGCGGGCTGGATGAGGACCCCCCCCCCCCCCCCCAGGGGCCCAGGTGCAGTGGTAGCGGTTAAACCAAGGCTGCTGGAGGGCCATCTTTCTAGTGAGGTGAGATACACTAGGAGCTGTGCAGTGGGGGGGTGGGGGCAGGTAGGTGAGGCACTTGGTCATACCATCCTCAGGGCTGGATCTTGCTCGGGGAGAACACCTAGCTTCTCTGTGTGTGCATTGAGTTTTGTTGAACGCTCTTTATCTAGTGCTGGCCTCTCCCAGGTCTGGCTGGCGGCCCCCCTCCCCCACTCAGACATCCTCACTTCTAGATGGCCTTGATGCACAAAGTGTCCATTTGGAGGAAATGGGCTTATCTTGTTCTCTGTGTTGCTCAGAGCTGGCGTCACAGCCCAAGGTCAGGAAGATTGGCCGCAGCATTTATCTCAGAAGTTGGACGTGGCTCCAGTTCCCGTTTGTTTTTCTTGACAGCGTGAGGGAGGCTGTGGGCTATGAACAGCACTTGTTCAGACTTTGAAGACTATATGGTGTTGGGCCTGCTATAGTGGCACACTCCTGTAGTCCCAGCACTTGGGAGCCTGAGGCAAGAGGATTGTGAATTCTGGGCCAACCTCGGCTAGTTAGCCATCTAAGAAAAATGAGGATGAGGAGGATGCCAGGTAGTGGGCTCGTTCTGCAGATGCTCTGGTGACACTGAGTAGTTAGGAGAAAAGAGCAGTGCTGGAGCGCCTGCTTACAGGCGCTTGAACGAGAGAAGATGCCACCTTTCATAAAACCTGTGTGAATTGAAGAGGTGAGCTTGATGTTTATTTTTATCTATAGCCAGTCCTGGGACTTGAACTCAGGGCCTGGGCTCTACCACTTGAGCCACAGTGCCACTTCTGGCATTATCTTTTTTGGTCGGTCATGGGCCTTGAACTCTGTCCCTGCGCTTTTCAGCTCAAAGCGAGCACTCTACCACTTGAGCCAAAGTGCCACTTCCGGCTTTCTAGTGGTTTATTGGAGATAAGAGTCTCATGGACTTTCCTGCCCGGGCTGGCTTTGAACCATGATCCTCAGATCTCAGCCTCCTGAGTAGCTAGGATTACAGAGGTGTGAGCCACCAGCACCCAGCTTCCAGCATTTTCTGTGTATGTGGTACTGAGGAATCGAACCCAGGGCTTCATGCATGCTAGGCGAGCACTCTACCACTGAACCACCTTCCCAGCCTTGACTTGATGTTTATTAACTGAGTCCAAACTGAATAGTAAAAAAAAAAGCAAAATTTTGCTACTTGTCTCTTAGTTCGCATTTCTCTTGTTTTTCTTTTTTTGATTGGTCATGGGACTTAAACTCAGGGCCTAGGCGCTGTCCCTGAGCTCTTTTGCTCAAAGCTAGTGCTCTACCATTTGAACCACAGCTTGACTTCTGGCTTTTTGGTGGTTCATTGGAGATGAGTCTCATGGAGACTTTCTGTGCCTGGGCTGGCTTCAAACCACAATCCTCAGATCTCAGCTCCTGAGTAGCTGGGATGACAGGCATGAGCCACCAGTGCCTGGCATGATACAACTTTTCAAAAGACAAAGGCCATGAGTTGTAGGACGGGCTGGGCAGACCTCACCAACCAGTGAACCTGGTGTTTTTCAGGGTGAAGGTCTGTGAGGAGATCTGATCGCCACCCCAGGCCTTGGGTCCGACTCTGAGAGTGTGCGGCATCTGCCAGTTGTGCAAGCGAGCGTGGATCACAGATCAGAGCGTAGAGTTTCTGCTCTAACCCCACCATGCCCACCATGTTCAAGTGTGGCGATGCTCGAACACCAGGAATAGAAAACGGGTGAAGACTGGGCCTTGGTACCTGCACTCCATATGGCTTCTTTGGTTAATTGATGTTCTTTCCATGTAATTGTGTGCATGGGCACAGTGCGTGCATGTGTATGTACATGTGTGTGCAAGTTTGGGTGTCACCTCCTCTCCCTTTGGTCACCCCACGAAGAGAAACCAAACAGGCTGATGACGGACTAGGTGCTGGGTCTTTACGTTGACTTGAGTCACATGTATTTCTGGCTCCTGTCAGCCGTTCCAACGTAAGCATTAGTGAATCTACAGTCTCTGTTGTCACAATCTACACCTGTGCTCCACAATGCACATATCAGCAAAACCCACCGAGGAGGCCCCGTGGCAGCCCCCATCTGGGCAACTGCTGTCTTCCCAGCTATACTTAACGATTTTGCCGCGGCCACGTGGACACATGGAGAGTAGTGATCACATTTGATTTTTAACCAAAGCAGCTATCAGTCACCCACAGTGTGTATGTGTGTGTGACCGTCTGTGTCCAGAGGACTGGCCTGCTTGTGTTCTCAGTTCAGTGAGAACTTTCTGAAGAAGATGGAGAAGCAGATGTTGAGACTGAATCTTGCTATCTGGGGCAGAGCCAGGCTGTGTTCCTCTCCCCTCTTCTCCCCTCCCTTCCCCTCCTGCAGGCACTGGAAGAAGCAGACTCAGCCTGGCCCGTCCTGTGCACAGTCCACACTCAGATCACTGGTGAGCGCGGCCAGCAGGTCCAGTTTCTGCGTTGCGTTCGCAGGAGATTCATGTCTTCCTAGGGCCGTGCTGGAGACAGAATGGAGATGGCTGACCGTGCTCAAGGATGCGGCTGCTGATTTAAAGGTGGCTTCGGATTGTCCACTGGTCAACTGTGGTCTGTTCTTGTTCCTCTGTGCTGGATTTAGTCCCTTTTGATAGCCCGGAGTCCTTTCAAAGCAAACATTCCAAAGTGAGCGTCGAGGAGCCTCTGTCTGGTGGTCCCTGTGCCTGGTGCATGATTTATTTGACTTTTTCCACTTGGTATTTTGGACCTGATCAGACCAAGAGACTCTCCTGGGCTTGAAAAAAGAGTTCCGATTGCCATGGGAATGGTGCTGGCCGCGCACTTTGGCAGCCTGGAAGCATGTGCTCCCTTTGATCGAAGCCATGGGCCCTGCCTCCTCCTTCATCCTTCCCCTTCTTCCTTCCCTCCCTCCTTCCCCTCCCCACTTCTCCCTTCCTCTCTCTGTGCAGGGCATGTGAGGGGCTGCCCCTGCTTGTCCACTGGGGCTGACCCCCACTGAGCACAGCCCCCATCCCGCTCCATAGAGAAAGGCACGGAAGTGGGGAGCCGTGGTGTGTATCCCAGAGACCTGCCAGAATTTCAGCATCGGCTCGCCAGCGTGGACCAGCAGGGAGTGCAGCCCCCCAGGCTGGGCCAGGGCGTAGGGCCCAGGTGGAGTCAGAAATCTCTCTCTCCTGTCTAAATCACAACTATCACTGTTTGCCAACTAATTGACTAAACTCAGCATCACCAGTTAGCATTTTATTTTATCCTATCATCTTTGAATTATGATAGATTCGATTTGGCTAATTACAGAAAGTATAGGTTTAAACTGGACTTAACCTCTAGTTAAAGGCAAATAAAACTTAAAAACATAAGTGCTGTATTTCACAAATCAGCTGCGTAATATCAATTACCTCTTTAGTTCTCAAAGGACGACGACGACGATTAAGCCACATGGTATTTGGGGCATTGAAGGATTTTTCTTTTCCTGAAGAGCATTGTACAATTATATTTTTATGAGAAGTAAAGTATCTTCGCCAGAAACATGTCCAGCTGTCTTTTTCAGAGCACTGTAATATGTCTGTCTGCTTACCGTCGTTTTTAAAAAAGTATGGGATTTAAAGAGAAAAATCGGTCTGGGCCCATTTCTGAGTCACCTTGAACGAGAATATCTTGGCTCAAAAATCAGTGGAAGCAGAAAAGTCTGTGAGACTCCATCTCCAAAGCAACCAGCCGAAAGCCAGGCTGGAGGCATGGTTCAAGCAGTAGAGCACAAGTCAGGCAGGCAGCTGAGTGAATACAAGGACCTGAGTTCAAACCTCAGTACCACCACAATAAATATAAAAAAAAAGTGAATGTGTCTGTGTCTGGTGGTAAAACATGTGCCTAGCAAGCATGAAGCCCAGGATCTAATCCTCAATACCAGAAAGCAAAGGGGTGATTTGTTATGCAGCAGTAGATGGCCGTTACAGATCTTCTGTTTTCCTTAAGTACATATTTCATATTTAGTTAATAGTCTAGAACATCTTCCACCAGATAATGACGAAGGCAGTCCTAGCTCTCCTTCCTGCTTTTCAGATTCCAGACTCCACAAGCAACTCCCAGACGACTCCTAGCCCCAGTTGTTGTGGAAGTGCTGTCTGAACCTGGAGCTTGCTGGGAGGGGCGATCACCCACAGGCCCCACTGCTCCTCTGGCTGGCTCAGGTTCTTGTCTCCATTGGGGAGAAGTAGGGGTGCACTTCCACCCCAGTCCCAGCATGGTGGATGGGCCCTGGATGCCTGGCGATGGGTTCCAGCACCTGACCAGGAGCTGGAAGTTCCTTCTGCAGAGCTCCAGGTTCCCAGCCCAATCAATATGTGCCCAGCTAATCATCTGAAGTAAAAGTAGCTGCTCCCTGCCCCCGCCCCATCTCCTGTAATCATAAAGCAGCATGCCAATTTCAAATTTTTCAGAAAAATAAAAGGCCTGGATGCTGTTGGCTCATGCCTACAATCTTAGCTACTCAAGAGAGTAAGACCTGGAAGAATGTGGTTCAAAGCTAGCCCGAGCTAAAAAGTTGAGGGTTTCCATGTTTAGTTAACCAGCCAGCCTTGGAGGCATGACTCAAGTGGTGTGTTGACCATGAGCAAAAAAGTTGATGCAGCACAAGGCTGTGAGTTCAAGCTGTATTACCTGCAAAACAATACAAATTAAAGGGGCTTTTGTGCCAGGCGCCCATGGCTCATGCCTGTAATCCTACCTATTCAGGAGACTGAGATCTGAGGATCATGGTTCAAAACCAGCCCAGGCAAGGAAAGTCTGTGAGACTTATATCTCCAATAAGCCACTAGAAAACCAGAAGTGGCGCTGTGGCTCAAACGGTAGAGTGCTTGCCTTGAGCTGAAGAGCGCAGGGACAGCGCCCAGGCCCAGAGTTCAAGCCCCACGACTGACCAAAAAAAATAATAAAGGGGCTTTTGTAATGATTATTTTCAGTATTGGGGATCAAACCCAAGGCCTTGTATGTCAGGTGGGACTTGAGCCGCATACACCCCCAGTCTCAAATCCAAGTTCTTTACAATATTTGTGTGCCTCCGTTTCGATCTTACTTGGGGTCTCACCTCTCAATCACCAAAGCTGTCTTTTTACCACCTGTTCTCGCTTGATTCCGCGTAGGCCTGTGTTTGCCCCAATGGCGGCCCGTGCCCCAGAGTGGCTGGGGGCATTCCAGGCACGTTCCCTTGCTGACTTCCCGTGAGTGAGAATCCCAGCCCTGCACCCACCCAAGGCTGCTTCCTTCTGTGTTCTGCACCCCAACTTTTAAGCTGTTCCTGCCTAGCAAGCATTTGGAAGGGGCAGAGGACAAGTGGACCCCTGCCACCTTCTTCCCTTCTGTCCCACTGGACTCCTTCCCTCCCAACGCCCTGAATCTAAAGGTCTCACCCAACCCAGACGGAAACCCCGGAAGGAAAGCCGGCCTGTGGTCGGGCGATTTCCACTGTTCCCAGTGGAGCTAGCACAGGCCGTGTGGTGCTAAAAAGAACTTCCATGCGCACGCACGCGCGCGCGCACACACACACACACACACACACACACACACACACGGGCGTGCGCGCCCGAGGCAGCAGCAGAATTTAACAAGGAACACAGGCAACTTTTATTGAGGCCTTTCCTGAAATTTTCTCTAAGGTAGGGGTATGTGTGTGTGTACATGTGCGTGTGCCTGTGCACACCTGTGCACTCATCCTGGGGTTTGAACTCTGCTTTCGCTCCAGCTTGACGTTTTCACCCGAGGCTGGCGCTCTACCACTTGCACCATACCTTCCTTTCCATCAGGCTGTGAATTCTAAGTCCCATGCTAAAGGGGTAGAAAAGGGAGAGACCCTGGCAGATGTGGGGTACCACTGCCAGCTTGGGGGTCCCGTGGGGTTAGGAAATGGTCACGTTCATATAGGTAACCCTGTGACTAGTGAGTGCGTTTGCAGGTTTCATATGGTGGGGGAATGCCATCTGGTACTGGAAGTTCTGGTTGTTCGCTGACTAGTTTACCTCAGCCTTGTCCCTCCTGTGCTGGCAGCTGCCGCTGGCCACACCGCCACCAAGCGGCCACGCCAGGAACCTTCTTCATACTTGGCACGAGCCGAGGGTAGGGGTGAAACGGTGCTGAGGTGGGTGTGCAGAAGGCATTTTGGTTGACCCTGATGTCACCTCTTTATGAGTTCATCTTCTGAATAATGTGGGCTTGGCTCCTTCTGTGCTGACTCTAATTTGCTTCTTTCGTTTGTGCTTATTACAGATGGGGACAGCTTCAAAGAGGGAAAATTAGACAATGCTACGCATTTTCTACCTAAGGTTCCTGATTGTTTCGCCATGAGATTAAATGATGGGAGGCTCCCGGCAAGATCTCCAACGTAGCAGGCACTGGTGGCTCACGCCTGTCATCCCAGCCCCTCAGGAGGCTGAGATCCGAGGATCACAATTTGAAGCCAGACAGCCAGGAAAACCCATGAGACTCTTCATCTGCAACTAACCAGCACAAAGTTGGAAATGAGCTGTGGTTCAAGTGGTAGAGCACTAGCCTTGAGCAAAAAAAAAAAAAAAAAAGAGAGAGAGCTAAAAGACAGCACCCAGGCCCTGAATTCAAGCCCCAGTACTGGGTAGGAAAAAAAAAAGACCCCCCAATGTATGGAGCAGGGCTTTGCATTGCCTGTGGCTACAAGAGAATGTGGACAGTACTCCCAGATGCTACTTGGTAGAAGTAAGAAAAAGCTCCCGGAATGTTCCACACTGGCATATTTGAGAATGTTTGAACTATGTAACCCCATAGTTAAAAAACAACTCAGTGTGGAAGGAAAAACATATATATGGTGAGGCAGAGGAGTCTTCAACCAAGACTGAAAAAGTGAGAAAGATGCTTCTAGAAGGCATCAAACTGACACACGTTGTAATTGTATTGTAATTATATTGTAACTAATGTATATATTTCTTTTTTTTCTTTCGGTGCCAACCCTGGAGCTTGAAATCAAGGCCTGGGCGCTGTCCCTGAGCTGCTTTTGCTCAAGTCTGGTGCTCTACCACTTGAGTCACAGAGCCACTTCCAGTTTTGGGGGGGTTTTGGTAGTTTGTTGGAGATAAAAGAGTCTCATGGACTTTCCTGCCCAGGTTAGTTTGAACTACAAACATCAGATCTCGGCCTCTCAGTATGACAGACGTGAGCCACCAGTGCCTGGCTAATGTACATTATTCTAGGCATGCAACTCACGCACGCTGTGGTACAATGTCTGATGTGAAACCAGCTCCATTCTGGTAGATGAAAGCATGTTAGAGAAAGAGACTTGAACCAAAAGAGCTCAGGGATGGCACCCAGGCCCTGAGTTCAAGCCCCAGGACCAGCCCAAAAGAAAAAAGAGACTCAGAAAGTAGGGTGGGAGAAAAATACATCAAATCCTCTCTGTTTTTCTGATCCAGAGCGTTTTTAATACCCTGCACAGGACAGTCACAGAAGGAACCAAGGCGCTAGACGAACGTGTTAGGCGGGTTTGAGTTGATGGGCCATGCCAGCTTCTTGCCCTTGGCCTCCCGGTTGAAGGAGTCATAGATGGAGTCTTTGGTGCCGGCCTTGGCGAGGGGCGGGATCTCGGAGATGCCGACGTAGTTCCGCTTGGCCATGCGGGAGCTGGTGGTGATGGTGTAGGCGTTGCTGCGGTAGCACTTGGTGGCCGACATGCAGAAGGTCTCCTTCACGCCCCGCCTGAAGTTGGCATTGGAGATGGCGTAGAGCGCGGGCTTGGAGGCCGAGGAGCTGAAGGCGATGCAGGCGACAGCCGTGAACACCAACGCGCTCTGCCGGGCGTCGTGCTCGCCGGGGTGCCATAGCTGCGCCACGTGGAAGGGCAGCCAGGAGAGCAGGAAGAGCAGGCTGAGCAGCAGGAACACCTGCACCGTCCTCACCTTGGTCCTGGGCACCACGTTCATGGTCCGGCGCACCGCGCGCCCGTGGCCGCCCAGCCTCCAGATGTGCCTAGCCACCCGGCGGTAGACCAGCACCAGCAACGCCGAGGGCGCGGCAAAGGCCGCCAGCACGTGCAGCACAGCGAAGGCCGTGCCCGGCCAGGACGCAGGAGGGAAGTGCGGGCAGTGGCCGTCCCCGGCCGGGCCGAAGAGGAAGAGCACGGGGCTGGCCAGCGCCGCGTCCAGCAGCCACGAGGCGGCGATCATCCTCTTGGCCTTCTCCCGGGACACCTTGAAGCTGAGCGGGTAGACAACGGTGTAGAAGCGGTCGACAGAGATGCACAGGAGCACGGAGGTCTGCACGCCGGGCGTCAGGTACTGCGTGAAGCGCACCAGGCGGCACGCAGCCCCGCCCAGCGCCCAGCGGCCCAGCGCGAACTGCAGCAGCACAAAGGGCGCGCCTGCCACGCTGGCCAGGAGGTCGGCGCACGCCAAGGACACCACAAAGTAGTTGGTGGTGGACTGCGCCCTCCGGCTCCTGTGGATAACCAAACAGACCAGGGAATTGCCAAGGACAGAAGACAACCACAGGGTCCCGAAGAACACGCTGGCCGCGGCCACTTCCCCGGGGGTCCGCGCGTACCAGGGGCCTGTCCTGTTGCCGGGCCAGCCGGCGTCCTCATTTAGTCCCAGCGGGCCGGGGCTGGGTGAGGCCATCTCCACCTCGCTGTGGTTGTGGAGGGGCACGGGGAGGGTGGGGAAGAGGAACGGTGGCCGGCTCCTGTCCATCGTGAGCGCAGCCATGTTCTCCGCCTTCCGGTCAGTTCGACTGAGGAGAGAAAAGCAAACCCCCATTAAAACCCTGTCACACGGTCTGGAGATAAGGTCCCCCCCTCCCCCCACCGATGGACTGCTGTCCCATCAGGCCTGGGCTCCTCCCTCGGCAGTGTGGGTCCAGATGGTGCGTGCTGGTACTGGGGTTCAAACTCAGGGCCTGGGCGCTGTGCCAAGCTCAGACTCCACCACTTGAGCCACAAGCTCCACTTTTTGGCTTTTTTCTGGTTTATTGGCGATAAGGGTCTCACGGACTTTTCCTCCCCAGGCTGGCTTCAAACCTTAATCCTCAGACCCCAGCCTCCTGAGGAGTTAGGGTTACAGGCGTGAGCCACTGGCACTCAGCTTTGGTCCCTATTCCCCCCACCCCCAAGTTCTAGGGCTTGAACTCAGGGCCTGGGCGCTGTCCCTGAGCTATTTTACTCAAGGCTAGCGCTCTACTACTTGAGCCACAGTGCCACTTCTGTCTTTTTGGTGGTTCGTTGGAGTTAAGAGTCTCACAGAGCTGGGTGCTGGTGGCTCACGCCTGTAATCCTAGCTACTCAGGAGGCTGAGATCTGAGGATCTCGGTTCAAAGCCAGCCCGGGCAGGAGAGACCGTGAGACTCCTATCTCCAATACACCACCAGAAAACCGGAAGTGGCGCTGTAGCTCAAGTGGTAGAGCGCTCGCCTTGAGCTGAAGAGCTGAGGGACAGCGCCCAGGCCCAGAGTTCAAGCCCCACGGCCGACAAAAAAAAAAAAAAGGAGTCTCACAGACTTCCCTGCCCCAGGGTGGCTTTGACTCATGATCCTCAGATCCCAGCCTCCTGAGTCAGGCTCAGGCCGGGTCTGAACTCAGACAGGCACACTGGTCGCACAGTCTGGATTTTCCTAGACTTAGCATGTAGACATGGGAATTCATAGTAACCCCACGGCCCGTGGCCCATGATGCATCTGCTGAGTGCCCCCAGAACATGGGGGGAACACAAAACACGCCGGCTCAGGGCCGCACAAGGGTGCCAAGAGTGCAGGAGAGGTCTGTCCCCCTTGAACGGGAGGGGACTGGACTTCACCATAGCTAGCAGCTGGGGCACCTCCTACACAGACGGGAGGAGCACGGATGCCCGTGTGCACTGTCCAGGAGGGGAACCACCTTGTACATTTAATCATTTTCTGTTAGAAAATACCATGGCACGGGGCTGGGCAAGTGGCTCAGCCATAGTGCTCGGTTTGCATGCATGAGGCCCTGGGTTCGACTCCTTGGCACCACATAAGCAGAAAAAGCCAGAAGTGGCGCTGTGGCTCAAGTGGCAGAGCCTTGAGCTGAAGAGCTGAGGGACAGTGGCCAGGCCCAGAGTTCAGGCCCCACGACCGACAACAACAAAATACCATGGCAGTGGATAATTTTCCTCAAACCCTTCCTGCACAGGCTTGAGCTGCCTCTCTATAAAAAGCTGGGAGCTCACACCTGTCATCCCAGCTATTCGAGAGGCTGAGATCTGAGGATCGTGGTTCAAAGCCAGCCCAGGCAGGAAACTATGAGACTCTGATCTCCAATAAATCGCTCAGAAATGCCAAAAATGGAGCTGTGACTCAAAGTGGTAGAGCGCTAGCCTTGAGCACAAAGGGACTCAGGGACAGTGGACAGGCCCTGAGTTCAAGCCCTAGGACCATACACACACACACACACACACACACACATTAAAAATAAAACTTTTCTAACTTCACAAAATATTCACTGCAAGTGAAGGTGCTTCTTGGGCAAGGACTTCTGGGTTCCTGGGTTTTAGGAACAGGACACCCTGCCCCCTTCGCTCCTCTCTTCCTCCTTCACACAAATTCTAAAATAGTAGAACGAGAGGCTGGATGGTGGGCCTGCAGGAGGGCTATCCCCAGCTTCTGCCGTCTTCACAGCAATGCTCTGAAAGTCAGGGCCTACTCCACACACATGCTTCCAAAAGACTGGAGTTTATGTTCCAGTCATTCTGTCTCTGAAATCCATGGTCTTGGTGGAAAGGAATGGAGGTGGGTACCAGTGCTCTCCATAGACTGCTGGACCAGGCAGCTTGGGCTCTGGTGTAGCACAGTGTGAGGTGTTTGTCTGTGGCAACAGCTGAGGGATGTGGCATTTGGGGGCCACCCTGGCCCCAGAATACAGGAAAAGGCCAGAGCACTTCCCCAGTTCACGTCATGTACATCAACAGCAGATGTGAGGGAAACCTGGGCTTGGCAGGCCCTCTAGTGCTACAACAGTGTCCACACACCCACAGTGGACTGGGGTGAACTTGGACTCGGGACGCCATCTAGTGCCAGAAACCAGCAGCGATTGCAGATTTGAAAGAGCAAGCCGCCTGCTTGAATTCCAGGCAAGGCCAGGGCAGCCTGGGAATGGAGCGGGAAGGAGAGAAAATCTTCCAAAGGGATGAAAAGAATGAAAAGAACTGGGATGGGAATGTAGCGCAGTAGTAGAGTATATGTGTGAAATGAACAAGGCCTCAGGTTCAACTCTCAGCGCTAACTACAGGGGGCTTGGGGGTGGGGTCCCGGGTTCAGTCAAAATAAGGTCCCAGAAAATGCTGGACACTTGTGGCTCACACCTGTAATCCAGGCTACTCGGGAGGCTGAGAGCTGGAGGATTGTGGAAGCTAGGTGGGGTAGAAAAGTACTCAAGACTACATTTCCAGTTAACCAGCAAAAAGCTGGTTAACTGGAAATGTAGTCAGGCCCTGAGTTAAACCCCAGTACTGGTGAAAAGACCAGAACGGAAATAAACAAAAATCAAGATTGAAAAGCAAATATAAAAGATCACCTAAAACACCTGGTTCTCTGGAAACAAACTTTACAAACCTTATTTAGATGACAAAAAAAAAAGAGAAAGCATAAATAAACATGGTTGGAGATGGAGGGATTACAGCCAACCCTGCAGACACAAGCCAGCCAGCTGGACAGAGATGGAGCCAGTGGTTCAGGCCTGTCATCCCAGCTGCTCAGGAGACTGAGATCTGAGGATTGCAGTTCTAAGCCAGCCCTGGCTTAGAAAAGTCTGTAAAGAATCTTCTCTCCAGAAAACTACCACAAAAAAAAAAGCCAAAAGCAGACCTCTGGCTCAAGTGGTAGAGCACCAGCCTGGAGCACCAAAGCTTGGGCACAGCACCCAGGTCCTGAGTTCAAGCCCCCAGACTAGCACAAAAGCAAGCACAGGAGAGGAAGCCTGCTGGGAAAGTGTGCATGTTACACACCAGCTCTGGTGTACAGGCCACTAAGCAACATCACCCTGGGGTGCTGGACATCTTGGTGCTTACTGTCTTGGCCCACAAATGCCCCGTGCCCACTGGTTGTGCAAATATGATCAACGGCATAGGAAAAGGAACTGGAAACGATGTGTGGCACCAAGCAGGTGCTCTATAAATATTTCCTTATCACCATGGGGCACTGGCAAACACAGGGAAACGGAGCCAGGTTCGGGTGGCTCACGCCTGCAATCCTAGCTACTCGAGAGGCTGAAACCAGGAAGACCACCCACCCTGGTTTGAAGCCCCAAGACCTTATCTCTGAGTAACTAGCAAATGCCAGGATGGAGGCATAAACCAAGTGGTACAACGCCTGCTGTAAGCAAGAAGGCTGAGTGTGTGAGGCCCTGAGTTCACACCAGTACACACATACAAACCCCCCAAAACTTTAATACTGTTTTGGCCTTGCTAGTAATAGTGCCCCGGAGCCTAAACTTGCCTTCAGCCAAGTGTACCACATTTACACGCGAATCCTGAGGACGCACCCCATGCCCCGCCACACCCCACAAGACTCCTGTCCCAGTGGGACCTGTCATTTATCTCAGCAGGAACCAAAGGCTCCGAACTGGAAGAGAGGGGGTTCAGTGCTCCAAGGGGTGCAGTTACTCCCCAAAGTACTGCGCAGTACTCAGCACTAGACGAAGAGCAGCACTCAGTCAAGAATTTGCAACTTCAAGATTGCTGCCCCAGCTACTTCTGGAAGGCTCGCAGAAGAGGGCCTGTATCCACAAAGGACAAAGGGAGGGAAGGCCTACAACACTTCCAACATTTAAAGAAAAAATGAGCGTGTTTGTCCTTGCACCCCGAAAGCCCTAATTGGCAAGGAATGATGTGCCCCCTTACTTTGCAGTGTGACATTTATTATTATCATTATTATTATTTTAAAGCTGTGGATCTAGTCTGTTTGACAGCCTATGTCACGGGCATTGTTTTAAGATGTTTTTAATCCCTGTAAGAACAAAGTAGAGGGGATGGGATGGTGGCTTAGTTGTAGAGTGCTCGCCTCGCATGCATGAGGCCCTGGGTTCGATTCCTCAGCACCAGATAAGCAGAAAAACTCAGAAGTGGCGCTGTGGCTCAAGTGGTAGAGCACTCACCTTGAGCTGAAGAGCTGAGGGACAGCGTCCAGGCCCAGAGTTCAAGCCCCACAACCATCACAATCACCAACAAAAAAGACAACAAAACAGTGCATCCAGCCCAGCCTGTGACGAGGGTATGTCTGATAGCAGGGTGCTTCTAGATTCAATTTAAAAAAAAAAATCAGCCATGATGTAATCCAGGTGCTTTTTCCCTTTAGCCATCATTCGGTCACCATGGCAACGTGGTATCTTACTACCAAATATCTATACAGCCAGAGAGAGGTGGGGAGGGAGGGAGACAGGCAGGGAGGGAGGGAGAGAGAACGAGCAATTACTTACTGGGTTATTTGGGGGTACGGAATGTGCCTGTGCGGATAATTCAAGATCAAACGTCAATTTCCCTGGGGGTCTGGATGAGCCGGGCGGGCTGATTTATTCCTCCAGTAGCTGCTGCTGGAGAGAACTCACTGCCGACAAGCAGGCCGTCAAGAATGCCCACCCTGGGGTCTGAGTCCTTGGCTCCAAACTCCAGGTCTATTTGTAAGCGTTCCTTAACGTCTCTGCACCCTGGTTTCCTCCTTTTTAAACTGTGTGCTGCAGGAATGAAATGAGCCGGCTGCTGGTGGCTCATGCCTGCACTCCCAGCCACTCAGCAGGCTGAGATCTGAGGGTCATAGTTCAAAGCCAGACAGGGCAGGAAAGTCTGAGAGACCTTTAACTCCAATGAACCACCAAAAAGCTGGAAGTAGGGCTGTGGCCCAAGTGGTAGAGTGCCACCCTGGAGCAAAAAGAAGCTCAGGGACAGTGCCCAGGCCCTGAGTTCAAGGCCCATGACATACATACATACATACAGACAGACACACACACACATACACACACACACACACAGCCGAGTCCCTGGCAGATTTTAGCCTATCACTTTGGTCGCTTTCTTTAAGAACGTCCCTAGGGCCATCTTGGTGGCAATTCGGAGGGGAAGAAGCAAGGCAGTGGCAGCTCCCTGGCTTCCCAGAACCCTGGGAACTGGCCCAGAGCAGCCAAAACGCCCCCCTCGACCCCCCTCGAGGGGCCACCGCACACGTGCTGCCCCCCCCCCCCCCCCCGTCTCTTTCCAGGATTCAACTAGCACTTTCACGATTCCCCAATTCAGGTACACCCATGCTCCTCCGTCACGCGTGGCACAAAATCAGGGGCTGGTAAGGAGCATTGCCTACCCAAGACACCACTGAACCCCAAATTACCTAGCAGGGATGGGGTTTTGGGGGGAGGGTGGTCAGCTCTCAGTGTGATGCCTAGAGCTCTCCAGCACCTACCTCCTCCATCTGGACTCGGTTTCTCCTGGGGGGGGTCTTCGTGGTCAGGAGTCTGGAGAATCCCCAGGGGCACCGGGAGACGCTGGGCACGTGGGCATGGCTGTCCCCTGCCCTGCTCCCACCCTCCCCAGCTTGGCCCTAGGCTGCTGCGGGCAGGGAGATGATGCAGGCCAGGCCAGGCTCAGCTGCCTCCCGCCCACCCGCAAGCCCAGCTCCCCGCTCCCCCTCCTCCCTCCCTCTCTCCAAGCTGCTGGAATGTGTCACGTGGGATCTGGGTCACGTGGTTCTGGGGGAAAAATGTGGCCATCCTCTCCCTCCCGGTCCTCCCTCCCTTTTTTTTTCCTTTCAGGAGCATCGCTGACCTGATTGGCTCCGACCATCCCATCTCTGCACCCGCCTCCACCCCTGGCTCATTGTCATCCGGTGATCTTTGTCCTCAGGACCCAGGGCTGCTTGGCACCGAAGGAAGGGGAGAAGCGGGGTCACCGGGGTGACCAGGGCATTCCTCACCGCTCCCCCCAGAACCCCCTCCCCCAAGAGCCCGTACAGGCCCGGAAAGCCTTCAGCACCACGGACAGCAGTGCTCCCCTTCCAGTGCTCCTTAGAGCCAGCCTCTCAGTCCAGGCGCAGGTAAATAAAGGCATTTACACCGGGTCCCCCCTCTTCCGCCCCCGAGAGCTTGTGCTCATATCTCAGATGCGCACCTTGGATGTGGGGTTCTGACTTCCCCTACTGTTCACTTCCCTTATAAACACAAATCGCCCCATATCTGACTGACTAAATATATATAAAAACCCAAAGTGGTTCTTCATCCTGGAGCTCCATCCTTCACTCATGCCCACCCTCAGCCCACCCTCCACCTGTGCTTAGTGGGGTAAACCCTCACATGACAGGGTTCCTGGGGTGCACAGCTCCCCCACCCCCCACCCTGCGTGGGCTGACTCTCCCCACCGGCTGCTGACGTCTGGTTGCCATGGAGCCGGGCCCGGTTGAGGGGAGGACTCCTTTCAGAAGTGCTCACCAGGAAACAGCGCTGGCTAAAGAGCCTGCTGGGGCCTCCATGCGCTCCCCCAGAGCTCAACTTTCTCCCCAGGGCAGCGCCACCCATCCTCCACCGCCTCCTCCCTTAAAACTTTCTTTGTTTTCTTAGGGGGATGGATTTAGCTCAGTGGAAGCACTTGCCTGGCAAGTGCTGGTGAGACCCTGAGTTCAGTCCTCAGCTCTGCAAGACAAACAAACAGTCTATATTTAGGCCCAGTACAGTGGCTCACACCTGTCATCCCAGCTACTCAGGAGGCTGAGATCAGAGGATCTTGGTTCAAAGCCAGCCCGGGCAGGAAAGTCCATGAGACTCTGATCTCCAGTGAACCAGAAGTGGTGCTGTGGCTCAAGTGGTAGAGCTCCAGCCTTGAGTGAAAGAGCTCAGGGACAGCGCCTAGGCCCTGAGTTCAAACCCTAGTACTGGCAAAAAAAGAAAAAGAAAAAAGAAAAATGAAGTGTTTGGTAGAGCAAGACCACACCTCATTTTTCTTTCCTCCTTCTTTCTCTTTCCTTCCTTCTGTCTTTCCTTCCTCCTTCCACTCTCTCACAGACAGACAGGTGGACACTCATGTCCCCAGCATCTGCAGGGTGCACATTCTCTGCTTCAACCAACAGGAGTTCAAGGACACTTGAGGTGAATGTGTGCGAATCTTCTTCTCATCATCAGTCCCTGCAGGTCGATTTGCATATCATTTGCATGGATTTCCATATCACTTGTACTCTAGAGATCGCAAATCCACCTCCACCAACAGGCACAGTGTATTTGCAAATGTTCCGCTATGATCCACAAAGGCCCTGGGTGCCATGCACGCACCTCCTCCTCCAGGGGTCTGGAGCAGGTTCCCTGGGAGACCTGAGGGACACCCTCCTCCCACACCCTGCTCTTTCTCCTCCTCACAGCCTCCTCCCCACAGCCTCCTCCTCCTCACAGCTTCCCCCTCCTCCCCACACCCTCCCCCTCCTCCCCACACCCTCCTCCTCCTCACAGTCTCCTCCTCCCCATACCCTCCTCCTCCTCACAGCCTCCTCCTCCTCCTCACAGCCTCCCCCTCCTCCTCCTCACAACCTCCTCCTCCTCCCCACACCCTCCTCCTCACAGCCTCCTCCTCCTCACAGCCTCCCCCTCCTCCCCACACCCCCTCCTCAACCCCATACCCTCCTCCTCCCCACTCCCTCCTCCTCCTCAGACCTCCTACTCCTCCCCACACCCTCCTCCTCTTCCTCCTCACACCCCCCTCCTCCTCCTCATACCTTTCTCTCTGTCAACTTTGTTCTTACCCAGCTGGAACACATGCTTTGGGAAGGCCAGAGGCCGGGCAGTCACTGAAGCTGCTCCCTGGGCTGGGAACAAAGCCCCATCCACTGGGAGCTCTGAGTCAGACATGGGACCAACAGCAGGGGAGGGGCCTGGAGGCCGAGGTCTGAGGATGGAGGTTCAAGGTCAACTTATCTCCAATGAACTCCAGAAAACCAGGAGTGGCTCAAAGTGGCAGAGTACCAGCCTTGTGCAAAAGAGCTGAGGGACAGCACCCAGGCCCCGAGTTGGAGCCCCACAACCGTCAATATATGTATAATATATATCATACATACTATGTTATAATGTATTATATATTATATATGTATGTATCATATAAAACATATTATGTGTATTATACATTATAGCATATAATGTATAATATACATTATATATGTATATTATATGTTATACATATGTATGTGTATGTGTATATATGTCTAATGTATTATATATATGGAAGAAAACATTCTCCGAGACCATGGCGCTGGGTTACTGAATGCGCGGCGTCGCCCCGAAGGACATTTTCCCGAGCGCCCAATCTGGAACCTGGGCGAACCCCCGCATAGTTTCAAAACTTCCCGCGCTTATCACCAGGCGCATGCGCACTGGCCCCGGGGCAAGAATGCTTACTAAACGCCCTGCGCATGCGCACCCGGCCTGGGACGGGGTGGAGGAAGACTGTGGCTGCTCGCGGAAGTCTCGGAGAGGTTTTGTGTGTTGGTGCCCCCCCCCCCCCCCCGTCCTCTTTTCTTTTTTGGTGGGTTTTTTAGGAAATTCGTCTCCCAGCCCCGGCGCATTAGTGCCGCGAGCACCTTCGG
Organism: Dipodomys spectabilis; assembly: GCF_019054845.1. NCBI lineage: Eukaryota > Metazoa > Chordata > Mammalia > Rodentia > Heteromyidae > Dipodomys > Dipodomys spectabilis. The sequence goes on along the minus strand of NW_024871321.1, from coordinate 502,387 downwards.
CGGCGGCCGCGGGAACGTCCTTCTTCACCCGTAAAAGTGCGGAAGAAATGGTGAAGGGACGACAGAGCGAATGGTCGGTCACCTTTCGGACGCCAGGTTTTGTTTTCCTTTTTTCCAGAAGCGAAACCTCAATGACTACGAGCTTTTTGTTTTAAACACGCTGCGCCTGCGCAGAACGAGCCGAGCGCGCAGGGGGGGGGGGGCGCTGTAGCGCTTGCGCAGAACGGATGACATCGCGGGTGGACGCGTGTGCGCCTGCGCGGAGAGGGTTAACGGCGCTTTGGCTTCTGCCACGGCGCCTGTGCTGAGGCTTGTTTACCAGCGCGGCCCGGGGAGTTCGCGCCTGCGCCTTGGCGGCCTCCGCCGGGACCGACTCCACCGTGGGGCTTCCCCGCGCGCTATCCCCCGTCCTGGCTGGGACGGGTCCGACTCCCCCGGGCGGGAAAAAGAGGAAATGCAAATGTTTTTCTTTTTCTGATCTTTTTCCTCTTTGGTCCTCCTGGGGATCGAACCCGGGTCGCTGCACGCGCTGGGCCAGAGCCCGTGGCCCAGCCCAGCCGCCTCCCAGCCCTGGCTTTCTTTTTCCTTTTTAAATGCCAATTTTGCAACAAAGAAAAAGCGGACCCTGAGGTGGGGGGCTGGTTTTATTTTTAACATTAACGGCTCCCCGGTGTCCCCATCACGCGAGGTGCTGGCAGACGCCCATTCGCTCGCTTTGTTTTAGTGGTGGTTGGTTTATTTCTGATTGTCATTCTACAGGTGATGTGCGGAGGGTGACGGTTAACGTAGATCGGGTAAAGAGTGCAGGGTTTTGTTCTTGTTTCGCCAGCCCCGGGCCTTGAACTCGGGGCCTCGGCCTGGTCCCTGAGCTCTTTTCGCTCAAGGCTGGCGCTCTACCACTTGAGCCACAGCGCCACTTCTGGTTTTGTAATGACCCGGTGGGGCCCGGCCTGCTGGAGGGGGCGGGGCATCAAGAGGCCATGCCGCCGAAAGGGGCGGGGTGTGCCGCAGAAAGGGCGGGGCATGTCCTGGAGGGGTGGAGCATTGAACCTCCCATGGTGAGCTGTCAGGAAGGGATTGGACAGTGGGCAGCTTGGGGGAGGAGCATAAGTGGCAGTTGGAAAACCGTTAGGAAGTTAAGATGGAGTTAGCACCGAAGAAGGATAGGCGTAGGAGTGAAGGACAGGGCAGTCCTCGGGAGGTCACCCCGGGCCTCCTCGAGAGGCCATTTGGGACCTTCCTCTAGGGAGGCCTGTGGAGAGGCGCCTCCAGAAGCAGAGCAGTGCAGGCCTGTGGACAGTGGAGAGGCCTGGAGAGAAGGAGGAAGGGGAAAAAAGCCTTCCCCTTTGGAGGTTTGGAGGTGTGAGGTTTGGAGGTTTGCAGACCAACTCATAAAGGTCGGGGGGAGGGGGGGGGTTGGTCAGGACTGCCTATTGGAGGCTCGGAGGTTTGGTGGTCAAGGCTGCTCTTGATTCTTGGTATCTAGCCCAGGACAGGTATTCTCAAGACCCTTTTGTGGTGTAAATAGGGTAAATAAACGTCTCTTCTCCACCTTTCCCTGTCTGTGCCTCGATGGATTGTCTCGCTCTCCGGAGGGCTAGTTCCCACCATGGGGGCGCAAGGCCATCTATGGCCACTGCACCCTGTATATCAGTTAGGGTGAGATACTCAAGGCCCTGGCAGAAAAACTGACAATGAGCAGAAGGAAAGGCAGTCGGCAAATGTCCCCCCATTTTTTGGTGGTGGTGGGAGGTAAGCAGTGCTGTGGATAGAAATGAAGGCTTTGTACATGCTAGCGTAACACTCCCCCTGAGCCAGCCTCCCGCCCATATGCCTGGCCAGGACTCAGGAAGTCGGTTTATTCCTTGTGTGGGTATGAGGTACATGCACACAGGGCTTTTCTTGGCCCACTGCTCCACAGTTCTTACCAAGATCATGCAGAACTCCGTGGGCAAACCAAAGAGCAGCTTTCAGTCTATTGACTTATCATGTATCAACATCTGTCATTACCAGTCATCGATGCTGCTGATCTATCGATCTCTCATCTACTGATCATCTATGAATCTTATTGATGTATCTTTTGATCTGTCCTATTGATCTATCAATCATCTACGCAGAAATCGTCTTCATCTGGCAATCACATCTCTTCGTCTATCAACTCTCTAGCAATGGTCTTGATAGATCCATCATCTACCTAGTAATTGCCATCTGTCTGACAGTCTCATCGATGTTATCCATCTGTCTGTCCATCTGTCTTGTCGGTCACCCATCTGTCTGTCATCTGTCTCTCTGTGGAACCTGGCCTTGCCCTGGCTGGTAAGCCTGCATCATCTGCAGCTCCATTTTCCCTCTGACCTCGCCGTCACCCGCTGTATTTCCACCTCATTGGCTTCTCAACCCGACCAGGTAGGTTCTTCCCCTCCAAGCGCTGGACCTTGCCAGAATACCGAGAATTACATGACTGCCCCGGGCTCATTCCCACTCTCAAATGCCGAGTCTGGAGTCCTATCCTGTGGGCGTAGCACCTGCCTTCATCACTGTCTCCGCTCAACCGGGCCGCTTGTTTTCTGGCACAAGTAAGGACATGACGTGGCCCGCCCGCTGGCCTGGTGCATTGTGTGCCTGGCGCCCTGGCCAGCGCAGGCCACCCCAGGGCAGCGGGCACCCGGTCACCTTTGTTCTCCCCCGGGTCCCCAGAGGGGCTGGCATCTGCTCAGGGCTCATTAAAAATTTAATGAGTGAAGAAATGAACAATATCCATGCGAATAATTACTCAAGGGACATCTATGTGAGTAATTACTCAAGGGAGAATGGTCAGAAGCAAGAAGTGTGCACTGTCACGGTTTTGTTTTTAAATTTTATTATTGGTATTAGAGTGCATAACCTAAAGCCTCAGGTAGGGGTGATTTTTCTCAGTGTGAAGGCTGGGGTGTGGTGGAGGGTGGTGTGATAGCGTGGATGTTCCAGCCGTACCGAGGACGTCTGCTCCCATTCAATCCTGTTCATGGGCATGGGCTCACCAGTCCGGATTTCTTTCCTGGTTTTTGTTGTTGTTTATTTTGTTTTGTTTTTTGTTGGTCATGGGACTTGAACTCTGGGCCTGGGCACTGTCCCTTAAATCTTCAGCTCAAGGCTAATGCTCTACCACTTGAGCCACAGCGCCACTTCTGGCCTTTTCTGCTTATGTGGTGCTGAGGAATCAAACCCAGGGCTTCATGCATGCGAGGCAAGCGCTCTACCACGGAGCCACCTGCCCAGCCCCTCTATCCTATTCTTAAAATACTGACTTTTCAGTTTTCCTTGCGGGGGGGAATTGTTTTTCTAAAACTGGCCAATGTCATTTTCTTTGGATCCTGGCCTTTAAACGCTTCTTGATTAGGAGCTTAGCAATGGGACCATGGACGCCACACCAGACAAGGTCTCTGCAAAGCTCACATCTGTCATCCCGCTATTCAGGAGGCTGAGATCTGAGGATCTCCGTTCAAAGTCAGCTTGGGCAGGAAAGTCCAGGAGGCTCGTCTCCAACTAAACAGTGAAAAGCTGGAAGTGGAGCTGTGGCTCAAGTGGTAGAGTGCCAGCCTTGAGCAAAAAAGCTCAGTGGGCCTGAATTCCAACCTGGGTCTTGGGAAGAAGAAGGAGGAGGAGAGGGGAGCCTTCTGAAGCCCTCACAGGCCCCATGAGCTGTGCTCTGTGCCGGGGCCCAGGCTGCACCCGCAGGGACTGCCCCTGCCCAGGCTGTCCCAACATTCCACTCGCACCCAGTGCCCCTTCCTTCTCTCCCAGGTGACTTCTGCACAGCCCCAATCAACTCGAACACTGTACACTTGGCTCCTTCATTGTATTTTCTGGCCAAGGGCTACACCAAACATCAGATCTCAGCTCAGGAGGCTGAGATCTGAGGATCAAGGTTCAAAGCCAGCCCAGGCAGGAAAGTCCATGAGACTCTGATCTCCCAATGAACCACCAGAAAACCGGAAGTGGAGCTGTGGCTCAAGTGGTAGAGCACCAGCCTGGAGCACAAAAGCTTAGGGACAGCACACAGGACCCATGTTCAAACCCCCCCCCCCCCAGGACACACACACACACACACCATTATCTGTCTCCCTTTCTCTTACTACCACAGACTTCATCCTAGTTGAGATCTGTTCACACCTGCGCCACGCCCCTCCCCCCTCCAGCTTCAGACAATACTTGGCTTCTAGAAGTCACTAGATGGACATGTGTGAGAGAAGTGAAAGAAAAAGCGAATTAACAGGAGGTGTTTGGTAAATATTTGCTAGTGTCGGAGCCAGATGCCTTTGGAATCTCCGGATCCCCTCCTTCCCAAGACCCCCTCCTTCCAGGTATTAGTTGGGCTGGGCCCAGCTGTTTCCTAACAGCTGAGAAGGGACAGGGCTGTGTTTGCAGTGTTTGGGGCTTGAGGTTGAGGTGGGCGGAGCAGTCCTCACCCCTGACCCCCCGCATCCCCACCCCCGACCCCCCCATCCCCATCCCCGACCCCCCCCATCCCCGCCCCCGCCCCCCCATCCCCACCCCGAAGGTGTCTTGGAAGTGTCAGTTCCTGGAAGCCGATCAGATCCAGCCGGCCCGGGGCTCTTTCTTCCGTTATTTTTATTTATTTATTGTCAGTCCTGAGTCTTGAACTCGGGTCCTGGCGTGGTCCCCGAGCCTCTCCATGCTCCAGGCTGGCGCTCGACCGCACGAGCCGCAGCCCCACTCCAGGCTTTTTCTGTGTGTGGTGCTGAGGACTCGAACCCGGGGCTCCCTGCGCTCCAAGCAAGCGCTCTGCCGCCGCACGCGGGCTCCTCGGTCTCCCCACCTTCAGGGAGAGGAGGCCGCCGGTCCTCCTGTCCAGGCTGGCTTCGAGCGGGGACTCGGGGTGCGGTGTGCACGCACCCCCAGCTTCCGCGCCCTGGAGCTCAGACGGTGCCGCGACTGTGGGCAGAACCTGGGAACGCGCAGGCGCAGACGCGCGGGAACGCGCTCGAGAGCGCGCCCGCCGGGAGGGGCCTGGGGACGTGCGCGCGCGGCGGCGCCTCGGGGCGCGCGGGGTGGCTGCGCGCGCGCAAGCACGCACGGAGGCTCCCGGGGCCGGCGGCGCGGCGGCGCTCGGGGCGCGCGCGGAGCCCGGTCCACCTTAAGCGCGCGGCTTGCGGGGCGGCGCCCGGCGCCGCAGCCAATGGCGCTCGGCCTCAGTTTAAATAGACGGGGCCGCCCGCGTCCGCCCGCGTCTCCGCCGTCAGCCCCGTCCTCCGCCATGTTGGGGTGCTGAGGAAAACAAGCGCCGCTCGGCCCGGCTCGGCTCTCCCGCAGCGCCTCGTCCCGCGGCGCCTCGTCCCGCGCGCGGCCCGCACTCGGACGGGGCCAGGGTCGGCGCGCGGGCGGCCGATCGGAGCGCGGATCCGGGGCTGCCCCGCGCGCCCCGCGCCCTCCCGGGGGCCCGCAGCCCGTCCCGGGTCCCGGGCCCCGCGCCGGCCCCGCGGCCCCGGCGGCCATGTCGGACGTGCGGGTGTCCGGCGGCAGCCCGCGCCTGGAGCGCGCGGACGCGCGGACGCCCGCGCCGCCCAAGCCGTCGGCCTGCCGCAACCTGTTCGGCGCCGTGGACCACGAGGAGCTGCGCCGGGACCTGGAGCGGCACCGCCGGGAGCTGGAGGCCGCCGGCCGCCGCCGCTGGAACTTTGACTTCCGCAACCACCGCCCGCTGCACGGCCGCTTCGAGTGGCGCGCGGTGGAGCGCGGGGCGCTGCCCGACTTCTACCTGCGCCCGCCGCGCGCGCGCCCGCGCCCCGCGCCCGCGCCCGCCAGCCCGGGGGACGGCGCCGGGGAGCCCGCGCCCGACGCGCCCGAGCCCGCCGCCGCCGCCCGCAAGCGGCCCGCCGGGGAAGGTGAGGCGCGGCCCGCGCGTCCGTGCGGTGCCCGTCCGTGCGGTGTCTGTCCAGTCTCCGTCCGTCCGGTCGTGCGGTGTCTTGTCTGTCCGGTGTCCGTCTGGCTGTCCGCTGTGCGGTGTGCGTCCAGTGATCGTCCGTCTGTCCGCTGTTCGTGTGTCTGTCCGTCCCTGGGCGGACACCGCTTGGCTGGTGAGACCCGGCTCTCCTGCCCTGGGTGCTGGTGGTCGTGAGATCGGATCCCAGCCGGTCTCCGCCCCGTCCCCGCCTCCCCTCCCTCCCTCATCCCTTCCCCCCCCCCCCTTCGGCCTCAGGTTCCTCGGCCCAGAACAAAAGAGCGCACCGGGAGGAGAGCGGGGCCGGGGCGGGCGGCGCCCCGAGCGCGGACGCGGGCCCCGCGGAGCGGACCCCGAGGAAGCCAGCGCCGCGCAGGCCCACGACGTAGACTGGGTAAGGGCGTGGGGGACAGATCCCGGGGCGCGCTGACCCGGCGGAGGCCGACCCGGGGCGCGCTGATCCCGGGGTGCGCTGATGGGGGGGATCGTCCTGATCCCAGAGCGGGGCGCTGACCCCGAGGCGCCGCCCGCCGGCCCCGGGCCCCGCGGGGCTCTGCGCCTCAGTCCTGGCGTCCCATGGAAACAGCCAGGCCCCCGTGAAACACGGGGTCCGGGGCGCCCCAGAGCTCGTGTTTGCAGAGTGAACCCCAGCATTTAGCCCGCAAGTGGGGCCAGGCGGGGCACCCGGTGAGCTGCAGTGCGGGGAAGGAAGGAATCTGCATTAAAATGGGAGAGGGAGAGCTGTCTGGGGAAGTTCCGCGGTTCTCCGGGTCGCCCTGGAACTGCCACGCAGAAAGACGTCGGACCGGCCAGCCCGGGGGTCGCCCCTGGAAGGCCCCACCGAGCGCGCCAGCCGGGCGGCCGGGGGGGATGATGGCAAAGGTGGGGACAGGCCCGTACCGAGGGGAAGCTTTTCCTCAGCACCGGCAGAAGTCACTGGAATCATTCAGCCCCAAGTTGATGTGCCGTCGGAGGTGATCAGACCGAGGTCTGGACAGCGTGTGAACCCCGTGGACCAGGGCTGCGACCTGCTTTTCCTTTTCAGAGGCTCTCAGCAGCCTCTCGCGACTCCCTGTGAGGAGAGTGGCCACGGAGACATGGGTAGACCCCGTCGTCCCTCCCGGACTTCTTTGCCACCCACACCTGGCGGCTCTCAGCGCTGCTCCCAGTGCCCAGGGAGACCCTCCATCCCAACAGGAGGTCGGGCAAGAAGGTGGACCCCTGCCATCCTGTTGACTTCTGCCACTTGTGGCCTAGCTGGCCAGAGCCGCGTCCCCTCCGGATTTTAATGTGGCTCTGTTGGAGATGTTTTGTGAGTGGTGGTGCCAGTTGAATACTAGAAACCAGAAACGGCCCTCAGGCCTGTGTAAAAACTTGCATGAGTATGCTGTGCACAGGAACAGGAAATTAGAATGTTTTTCAAGAAGGGAAGTTAGAATTTTCCTTCAGAGGTCTTTTATGGGTTATGTTTTTGAGCATTATTCAAAGTCAGGCAGTTAGGCTACTTTAAAGTGTTAAGTATCTGAATTTTCTACCCAGGTTCGTGGGGGAGGGGGGGTGTCAAGTTGGGCTTGAACTCAGGGTCTGGGCACTGTTCCTGAGCTCTTTTGCTCAAGGCTGGCACTCTACCACTTGACCCACAGCTGGCCTTCAAGTTTTTGGTGGTTTGTTGGAGGTGAGTCTCATGGGTTTCCTGCCCAGCCTGGTTCTGAACGGGGATCCTCAGAGCTCAGCCTCCTGAGTAGGGTTTCAGGCGACAGCCCTGGGCGCCAGACTCCAGATCCCAGATTCTTCAGGGGTCTTCCCCTCTGCACTTCCGTCCTTTGGAGAGGAACTGTTCTTGGTTCTACCAGGCTGTCCTGTGGTTTAGGAATATTTTGGCCATATCCCTGGCCTTTCCACAGCCAAGAAACGTCTTCCCCGCATCCCTGGACGTCCGGGCAGGATGGCCTGCCCGCCCAGCCACAGCTCAAGCAACACCCAGGAGAGAGAGAGAGAGAGAGAGAAAACATGAAAGACTGGAAGATTTGAAATTAGACAAGTTTTAAAACAAACTCCCCAGTGGCAAAAAAAAAAAAAAAAAAAAGAATGTACTTGACTGGAAATGAAGGCTACTGTTGCAACCTCTCCCTGATTTCTTCCTCCTCTGTTTCTTTTGCAGAATCAAGAAATGTTTCCTTGTTAGAAACATGGCGGCTCAAGCCTGGAAGAGGCCTGTGAATGCTTTTTGAGACATATCGCTGACTCACAAATAAGCACTGAACAAGAGTGGACAGGGAACACTAAGTTACCGGCCTCTTCTGCCTTGAGAGGCTCTACCGCCGCCTCCAGCCTGGGATGTAGCATCATGCAATTAGGTTTTGCCTTATTTGCTTCTTTGTCCTACCTGTGTACATAGTTTTTACTTTTTATGTAGCACATAAAACTTTAGGGGGGGTGGGCGGGGTTGGGGGGGTGGAGATCTTGCTTCCATTTATAGCAAGGACAAAAAAACATTCGTGACTTGCAGAGAAGCAATTTGGGGGAAGGGTCTGTTTTCCCTTAAAGATTTAATCATGGCCCTTTTGGGGTGAGAATCTGAGACTTCATTTAAAAAAAAAATCAAGATTTGAACACTGGCTTACAGAGAGTGGCTCTGTATTTGTATACAAATCCTGCTCTCATGTGGGACCTGGGAGGTTTTCCAGTCCTTTTACGTAGCAGCAAATGCCTGAAAACAACAAAAAGTCCGCCTTAGTGTGCCTTTAAAATTGGAAGCCACCCCTTCATTTTCCAGCAGTTTGGTAAGAAGCCAGGTAGTTGGAGGCATAAAATCTGGTTGGGGTGTGTTTGTGTACGTGGGAATTCTGAATGTTGACAACTGACCCTCTTTCTATACGCTTGCCAAATTCGTTGGGGAAATTTTAGTTTCCTTTCCACTCCAGCTATCCTCAGTTTTTATAGCTCTGTACCTTTACACACACAAGAAAGAATCTTCCATTCCATGCTCCTGGTTCTGTTTGATTTGCCTACGGGCAGGCGGCTGTGTGGACGTTTTTCAGGAGGGCAGGGATGGCGCTCTATATATGTGCCTTCATGTTTTTGTAGGAGACAAAATCATTTCACTCCCAGTGGACCTGTACATAACTGTAAAGACACTGAAAAATTATACTAACTTATTTATGTTACAAAGAGATCTCTTTAAAAAAAAAAAAAAAGAATCTAACCAATATACAAGCCAAAGTGGCAAGTTGTGTGCATTTGTAAATGCTGTTCTGGGCAGACTAGGCCCACTTCCATTTTTTTGTTAAATAATACGGCTGTGCTTAAAAGATTGCATACTGAGCCAAGTATAATTTTTTTTGTAATATGTGAAAAAATGCCAATTACTGTTACACATCAAGCAATCAATAAAGAAAACTTCTGTAGCTACTTGAGTGGACAGCGAAGCACTTGCTTTCAAATGCACCCTGTCAGGTCAGACTGTTACACAAACAGGCGAACAACAACAAAAACGGGGGTCCGAAGATAATCAGCACTAGCTGCTTCCCTTACCTGCAGACAGAGCTCCTGAAGCAGAAAAGCCAGTAAGAATGCAGTGTGGAGTCTGCACTAGTTAGACTGCTTCTTAGCAGAGTGGCGTGCCCCGGCCACGGTGGACTGAAAATGAAAGTAAGTCGCTGACGTCCAGGGGTGTTGAGAACAGAGCGGCCGGCGGGGCCCTGCCTAGGCCCTGTCCCCCTGCCCCCTACCCCCTCCCTGTCCAGGCCCTGCCCCCTGCCCCTCTACCCCCTCCCTGTCCAGGCCCTGCCCCCTGCCCCCTACCCAGCCAGAGCACCCCCACCCCAGACGCGGCCCTGGGCCGCCCACACTCACCTGGGGCCTCCTGGTCAAATGTCACCGGGTAAAAACCCCCATTTCTGGGTGTCCTGCTTAGATGTCGCCGTGTCCCCAAAAACCTAGTTGCTGAGAATATACCAAATCGTGCAGCCAAGATCATTTTTATTCTTCATCTAAAGGGAAAAAGAAGAAGCCACCAAGCGCCTTAAGGTTAGCTTTACCTGGCTGACCCCTGACCGCTGCCTTCTCTAGGGAAAATGGAAAGGCATCCAACGAAAAGCAAGATAGAAGTCGCCCTTGGGGAGGGCGGGAGGTCACAGCCGGCCCCCTCTGGGGACCCCACTACCCCCCAGGTCATCCGGGGGCCCCACGGCCCCCACGGATCCGGGCGTGGGAAGGGGAGGAATTCGGGTGGGATGGGGGCGTAGCCTTGTCCCGGGGCATCCGGACCCCCTTCCCGAAACCACCGCCCCGGCTCCCGGGCCCCACACGCCGTGATCCCCACCCGCGCGGCCCGGATGATCGGGGAGCCCCGATGATCGAGGGGGGACGTGTTGGGTGTGGGAGCTCCGGATGATCGGGGAGATCATGTTGGGTCCGGGAGCCCCGGATGACCAGGGGGCCGGGGTCGTGACGGGGCCGGGCCGGGTGGGCACTGTACCGCTGCTCCCCGCACTTGGGCGCCCGCTCCCGGCGCTCGGCCGCGGCTGGCGAGGCCGGGCGGGCACTCGCTGCGCGTGCGCGGGCCTGGGGGCGGGGCTTCTCGGTTCCCCCTGGGGCGCGGGGCGGGGCCAGGGGCGGGGCCTCCCGGTTTCCCCAGGGGCCGAGTGGGGGGTCGGGCCGCCCGGCGGCGGCCCGCACTTAAGGTGGACCCGAGGCCCGGTCGGGGGGCGGGAAGACGACGCGGGGGCGCGCGGCCCCGCTCCGCCCCGCCGCTCCCGGACCCGCGCGCGCGCTCGCGGTTTGAATTTTTTTTTTTTTTTTTTTTTTGCCGCTGGTTTTCTTGTTTAAAAAACAAAACAAAACAAAAAACACACCGCGCCCTGGACCACGTGACGTGATCTTTGGCCTCCCAGGGGAGGGGAGGATGGGCGGGACTTCGACACCAGGCCCCGCCCTCGTTTCCTGGGATTGGGAGAAGGGCGGGGCTTCTGGCGCAGGCTCCGCCCCGCGCAGCCACGGGGACCTCGGGATTGGTGGGTGGGCGGGGCCTCGGCTGCCAGCCCCGCTGATTCGCTGGTTCTCGCTTAGCGCTTTGCTGCCCGGGCCGCTCGTCCACTTCGAGCTTTTCTCTGGTTCGCAGGAGACGGAATCGCAGAGACGTTTGCGTCCAGGTTGGCTTCAAACTGCAGTCCTCCCCATCTCAGCCTCCTGAGGGGCTAGGAATAACGATGCTAGCCACCGGTGCCTGCCAGCGTCACAAGTTCTTGATCCTGGGGCCCAGTTTTTCTTCAGGTCTCATTCTCTGCTTTTGCGGACATTCATCGCAGCAGCGAAGGAGCGGCTGTTCATTTTCCTGCATATTTCTATCCAGCCCCAGGCCTCGCTGAGCCCTGTAGACTTGCGAGGAGTGTGCATACTGTGTGCATATGTGGGCATATGAGCATGTGTATGTATATGTGTGCACGCGTATGTGTGCGTGCGTGCTGTGTATGTGCATATGCATGTATTTATGTGTGCATGCGTGTGCATATGAGCATGCGTATGTGTATGTGTGCGCATGTATGTATATGCGTGCACGTGTGTGCGTGTGTGCTGTATATGCACATGTGTGTATTTATATGCACATGTGTGTACATATGTGCGTGTGTGTGTGCACATACATGTGTGCATGTGTGTGCGTGTATATATGTGTGTGTGCATGCGTGTGTCCACGGCCACAGCCACAAGGCCGGGCTCCTGGCCTCCATGGGGTATGGGGGGGGCGTGCTGTGAGCATCTGGGGGTGAATGCTGAGCTGTCTCTTCGTGGGGTTCAGAACTATCACTTTTCCCTTATATTGGCTGACCAGATTCAAGGGACACAGAACTTTCAGCCAACAACAGTTCCTGTCTTTTTTGTTTCTTGAAGTGCTGGGTTCAAACCCAGGGCCTGGCACATGCTAAACAAGTACTCCACTGTCCAGCCACATTCCAGTGCCTGCCTTCCCTCTTCTTCCTTCCCTCCTTCTGTCTTTTTCCTTCCTTGCTTCCCTCTCTCTGTCTTGTTTTTTTCTTTTGAGCCCATGATGACCCCAAACTTAGTCCTCCTGCTTCAGCCTCCTCCCAAGTGCTGGTATTACAGGATTGCAGGGATGCCCCACCACACCTGGGAAAATCATGAATTCTTCACCTTTGGAAGGAGACTTCAAAAGAGAGATAATAGCCGGGCACTGGTGGCTCACGCCTGTCATCCCAAGCACTCAGGAGGCTGAGATCTGAGGATCGAGGTTCCAAGTCAGGTAGGCAGGAAAAGCCATGAGACTCTTATCTCCAATAAACCACCAGAAAACCGAAAGTGGTGCTGTGGCTCAAGCAGTAGAGCGCCAATTTTGAGCAAGAAAGCTCAGGGATGGCACCCAGGCCCAGAGTTCAAGCCCCAGGACCAACCAAAAGAAAAAAAGAAAAGAAGTATCTGAAGGATTTTTGTTGTTGTTTTGAAAACAGGATGGGGCACAAGCACCCTGTTCCTGGCGGGGCTGGTCAGAGCGGGGAGGCTGGACTGGGCCCCCAGCCTTTGATTGGCAGATTGTGGCCTAGGGGTCTTCTTTGGGTGGGGCTTAGGCAGGCCCGGGAGCCTTCCCTCCCTGGGGGCCTTCGGGGTCCCTTAGCCCATCCCCCCCCACCCCCACTCCTTCTCTTTGGTCCCCGCAGTCCCTCAGTGCCTCAGTGGTGCTTCGTGCTCTGGTGCTGCTCTTCTCTGGGCAAAACTGTCAGCATATGGCTGGGGGGTGGCTCAGTGGTAGAGTGCTCGCCTCATATGCTTAAGGCCCTGGGTTTGATTCCTCTGCACCACATAAGCAGAAAAAGCCAGAAGTGGAGCTGTGGCTCAAGTGGTAGAGCGCTAGCCTTGAGCTGAAGAGCTGAGGGACAGCGCCCAGCCCAGAGTTCAGGTCCCACGACTGACAAAAAAAAAAATAGTAAAACAAAAAATGTCAGCATGTGAAGAACTGAGAGCAACACCGAAACCTCACACATGATGGGGGAGGGGGAGGGCTGTGGGTGCCGTGTGGCCAGCCAGACCCAGGACCTGGGATGCCTGCATTCTTTTTTGATTTTGGCCAGTCCTGGGGCTTGAACTCAGGGTCTGGGCTCTGTCCCTGAGCTATTTTGCTCAAGGCTGGCACTCTACCACTTGAGCCACAGCTCTACTTTTGGCTTTTTCTGGGTAGCTTATTGGAGATAAGTCTCACAGACTTTCCTCCCCAGGCTGGCTTTGAACCTGGATCCTCAGATCTCAGACGCCCCAATAGCTGTGATGACAGATGTGAGTTACTGGCACCCAGCTCATAGCCACCTTTTTTTTTTTTGCTTTAGTTATTATTGTTGTTATTGTTATTATTTGGATAGCGTTTACTTGGGCTGGCCTCAGCCCATGATCCTCCTACCTACAACCTCCTGTATAGCTGGGGTGACGGACATGGACCACCATGCCAGGCTTGTTGGTCAAGAGGAACCACAGTGCTCCAGATGTCCACCTCCTGCATAGCTGGAATTACAGGGGTGAGCCACTGTGGGTGGCCTTTTGACACCTCCCAGGTCTTCACACCTCCTCCTCTATACACAGGCAGCTGGGGGGAGGGGCTTCTGTGACCTGCTGGGTCTGTGACCTCCCCCCCCCCCCCCCCCCAACAGCCCACAGGCAGACCAGAGGGGGAACTGCACCGGAGGAGGAGGGGAACTGAAGATTGGATCCTGGCTTATCTCCACAACTCCCTTAACAACAACAACAACAGAACCCTCTGTGTGGTTTGAGTGTGGTCAGGGGGGTGGGGTGATGGGGGGGAGGGAGAGGGGGGGCACAGGAGATGAGGACAGGGATGGGGGGGGGCTGGACCCAGGGGAATTCCCCCTCCCCAGGACACAGCAGCTATTTGAATGGTAGGTGCTGAATGCTCAGTACCATGCATTTTCTGAGGTCTGGGGGAGAGGGGGAAAGGGGATCCATTACCGCCCCTCCCCCGCCAGGCCTCTGGAAGGAAAGGAACGTTTGTTACCTGCCAGGCCTAATCAGATCGGACTGAAATACAACTCACTGGGTACAGCAGCTGCAAGGCCTCCAGAAGAGTCCCAGGCTGACTGGCTGGCAGCAGGAACAAAGATCCCATCCACACAACCCCAAGGCCCGTCCTCCCCGGAGATCACACGGCTCCTCTCCCTCCTGTCACAGCAGAAGGATTTTATTATGGTTGAAGCAAGGAGCCCGGGGTGGTTCATGCCTGTCATCCCAGCTACTCAGGAGGCTGAGATCTGAGGATCACAGTTCAAAGCCAGCCCGGGCAGGAAAGACTGTGAGACTCTTATCTCCAGTGAACCACCCAAAAGCCGCAAGTGAAACTGTGGCTCATGTGGTAGAACGCCATCATGGAGCAAATAAACTTAGGGTTATGAGTTCAAGTCCCAGTACTGACATAGACACCAAAACCCCCCTCATTTCCATGGCTACAGAATACAGCTGTGAAGCCAAACTGTAGTCATTTGTGGCAAACCTAACCCCGACTTCCCTGTCAGGAATGTATTTATCACCCCGCACCATCCACAGACCAGGGCAGTGGTGACCACATTTATTATCTACAAAGTCTTGAATATTATCATATTATCTTCTTAGCTCCTCCTCCAGCTCCGTTGGAGAAAGGCACAGGCAGCCGGTGGCTGCGTTATTTGGCTCAAATCTGCAACAATTTCCCTACCAATTCACTCTCTCCCCACCCCCATGTGTCCCTGATTCCAAATACTGGGCTTGAGTTTGAGTTCTTTTTTTTCTTTTTCTTTTGTCTGTCCTGGGTCTTGAACTTGGGGCCTGGGCGCTGTCCCTGAGCTCTTTCACTCCAGGCTTGCCTTCTACCACTTGAGCCACAGCACCACTATTGGTTTTCTGGTGGTTCATTGGAGATGAGAGTCTCATGGACTTTCCTGCCCAGGCTGGCTTTGAACTGTGATCCTCAGATCTCAGCCTCCTGAGTGGCTGGGATGACGGGCAGGAGTTGGAGTTCTCTGGAGTCCTAGGCTGCGTGTTATTTACTGAGAAACCATCATCTTCCCAGCACAGCTTCTCTCCGTTTGAACAAGTCAGCTGCACACAGTTCCCGGACCCCTGGAGCATCTGTGTGGAGGACGGGCCTTGGGGCTGTGGAGCCAGGGCTGGGTTGGGGACTGTCACCGCTAATCTCAGGGGAGCCTGTCCTTGGTGACACACGATCCTCCCTGGCTCTGTCTGGCGATGGAACGTGTCTGCCCCACTGTTTATTGAAACGTGATCCCCAATATCTTCCTTCACGGTTTCAGTCAACACAGAAGCCAGGCCAGCTCAGTCTGGAGGCGCCTCCTTATCGCTCCATGCCTCAGTTTCCCCCTCGGGCACGGCGGATGGGATGGTGTCACTTTCTGAAGGGGCCTGGGGAGAAGAGAAATGGCAGGAACAGTTTGGTGACTGGCAGTGGACTTTTTGTGTGTGTTTGGCACTCTACTACTTGAGCCACAGCTCCTCTTCTGGCTTTTTGGTAGTTAATCGGCAATTAGTCTCATGGACTTTCCTGCCCAGGCTGGCTTTGAACCATGTTCCTCATATCTCAGGTCTCAGCCTCCCGAGTGGCTGGGATGACAGGTGTGAGCCACAGGGGCCTGGCTCTGTAGATGCTTTCTGAGGGTGTTTGATGCTGAGGTGTTGGGGGTGGGGGGGGAGGGGAAGGAGGGGAGACAGCGCCCAGGCCCCGAGTTCAAGATTTAGGACAGGCAAAAAAAAAAAAAAGAAAAGAAAAGATGCATTTTCCTCATGGACATCTTGAATGGAAACCCCTTTGTACAACTACTTAATGATAGTAATAAAATAAATAACAAAAGGATTTTAAAAAGCAACTACTTAATGATAATAAAAAAAAATAATTTTAGCTGGGTGCCGGGGGCTCACGCCTGTCATCCCAGCTACTCAGAAGGCTGAGATCTGAGGATCAGGGTTCAAAGCCAGTCCAGGCCGGAAACTCTGTGAGATTCTTATTTCCAATAAACCACTAGAAAACCAGAAGTGGCGCTGTGGCTCAAGTGGTACAGAGCCAGCCTTGAGCTGAAAAGCTGAGGGACAGCGACCAGGCCCAGAGTTCAAGCCCCACAACGGACAAAAATAAGTAAATAAATAATAAAAGTAAAAATAATTTTTAAAAAACTTTAAAAAAACAACTTCCCAACTCCATGAAGGTAAGGTGGGCAGCACCCTCTGAGGTAGAGCCTGGCGCCCTGTCTTGCATGGGTCCTCCACGTGGGGGGCGGATGCTTTTGTTCTAGCACTTTCTGACTGAGGGGAATCTAGCCCGTTTTGGGCCCTGCATTGCCCTGCATTGTCTGCTTTTGAGACTCTGGTGCTGGCCAGCTCACGCTTCATATTCTTTGATTCCTGATCAGGTGCCTAATCAGCTTGGGGTGAGATTAGCGTGGACAGTCGGGGGCTTGTTCCCGTCCCTGGCAGGAAAGGGAGTGTGCAGGAGGATTATGCCGTCCGGAGGCTTGGGAACCCCCTACATAAAGCCTTTCTGTCTCCCCAGACTCCCGCCATCCCCCTGTCTCCCCGGATTAGGGGATTAGTCATGTGTGGTGGCCCTGGCTTTTCCCTGTTTCTTGTTTACTCTGTGTCCGGAGGTGGAGATAATGATTGCACCACCACCCCAGGACAAAGACCCAGGCACATGCAGGGGAGGGGGCTGGGGCCAGGGAAATGATGGGGAGCCATGGCAGGGTGGTGAGGAGAGGGGTGCGTGGTTCTCCCATGCTTTTATACCACAACATAATGTTTACAGACACCACTGCTCACACTCAACCCACACCTTGAGTTCAAGTCGCAGGTTTCAGGAATCACTGGGTCAGGGTTAGAATCTAGCTGTGTGACCTAGGCTGGCCTCCACCTCATGTTCCTCCTGCCCCAACCTCCTGAGGGCTGGCATTACAGATTCCTGGATAAGAAACTTCCTTCATAGAATTAGTCAAGGGGTTGGGCAGGTGGCTCAGTGGTAGAGTTCGCCTGGCATGCATGAAGCCCTGAGTTCAATTCCTCAGCTCCACTTACACAGAGAAAGTCAGAGGTGGTGCTGTGGCTCAAGTGGTAGAGCGCTAGCCTTGAGCAAAAGAAGCTTGGGGATAGTGCCCAGGCTCTGAGTTCAAGCCCCAGGACTGAAAAAAAAAAATTAAGAAAAAGAAAAGAGTCCCATGGACTTTCCTGCCTAGGCCGGCTTTGAACTGCGATCCTCAGATCTCAGCCTCCTGAATAGCTGGGATGACAGGTGTGAACGCTTGCGCCTCTAGTGGGCCCTAAAAGGGCTTCTCCTGCTCCTCAGCTGAAACCCTGCTGCCTCAGCGAAGCCCCCAACTTGGCAGCCACCCCACCCCTCCATTGTGTACTCCGTATACACGGTGTCCACTGTATACATGGTGCATACCGTGTGCACTGCATACACGGTGTATACCGTATATACAGTGTCCACTGTGTCCACTGTATACACTGTATGCACAGTGCACATTGCATACACTGTATGCACAGTGCACACTGCATACACGGTATCCACTGTAAAAATGGTATACACGGAGTCCACTGTATACACTGTATACACAATGTACACTGTTTACACGGTGCATTGTTTACACTGTGTATACTGTGTACACTGTTTACATTGTATGCACGGTGCACATTGTGCACATTGTAGCCGTCGTCTCAGCCTCTCATTGGTCCGCACCTTTCCCTAGGCCCCGCCCTCCCGGGGCGGCTGCAAAACCCCGGCGGGCCGGCAGGGGGCGCTCCCACACGGCTCCTCCCCGTCCCCCTCCGCCTCACAAGGCTGAAACTACATCTCCCAGCGTCCCGCGGGCCGACATCCGCTTCCGGAGCCTGTGGACAAGATGGCTGCGTCCGAGGAGCGCGACTGCCCGGCCGAGGCCGCGGGGCCGGTGGTGGAGAAGGCGGAGGGGGAGACGGAGGAGGGCGCTCAGACGTTCAAAGATCTGGTGAGCACGGAGGCGGCTGGTGCGGGCGTCTCCCCCGCGCTCGGGGCGTGGCGTGCGCTGGAGGCGTGCGGGCCCCTTCGCGGCCCTCGCTGCGCATGCGCGTGTGCTGGGGCCGGGGCTGGGGGGGGGGGGGCGGGGGGCGGGATGGCGCGCGCGCCGGGTGTAGGGCTCCGGGGCGCGAACCGTCCTCGCGGGTCCCGGCCCCGGCTGAAGGCGCGCCCCGCGTTCCCAGGGCGTGACCGACGTCCTGTGCGAGGCCTGCGACCAGCTGGGCTGGACCAAGCCCACCAGGATCCAGGTGGAAGCCATCCCTCTCGCCTTGCAAGGTGGGTGGACGTCCGCACCCCGCGGCCCTGCAGATCCCCGCCGAGCTGTCAGCTCGCCCTGCGCTCTTGGCGGAATAAACATCTGGAGATGAGGGTTCTGGAAAAGGCTCTCTCCGGTTTTTAACCGAGCCTACTTCCTGTCTTCCTCGTGGAAGGGATCTGTGGGTTTGCAGGGTGAGGGAAGTCCTGGTTAAAACACCCCAAAGGGCAAGCCATGGCAAACGATCCCTGCCGATCCACAGTTCACAGGCGTGGTGGCTCAGTCCTGTAATCCTCCTTGGGAGGCTGAGATCTAGAGGATCGTGGTTTGAGGCCAGCCCAGGGGAAAAGTTGTAAGACTCCAACCTCAACCGAGCTGGGCCCTGTGGTACATGGCTGTCACCTCCGCTGTGTAGGAAGCTCACGCAGGAGGATTATGGTTCAAATCCAGCCCAAGAAAATACCATGAGACTGAAAAATAATGGAGGAAAAAAGGGCTGAGTGGCTTAAGTGGTAGAGCCGCTGGGCTTCCCATCCCGGAGTCCAAACCAGCGTGGCCCTTTCCTCCCCAGAGTGAGCCTCCCCATGGGTGGCTAGGGGTTCCCCCCCCCTTTGCCCCTCCTCCCCGCTCTTCCTCTGGCTGTGAGGCCCTTAGACCATCTTCCTTTTTCCTCGCTGTTTCCTTACCAGAGGTACTGCCGCCTTTTGCTTACTTGCATGTTTAGTACACCCTGCTTCTGTGACCCCTGCTCTTCTGGGCAGGAAGTCCCGCCTTCCTTTGCATTGGATTGGCCTAGAAGCCTTTGTCACTGTGTGTCTGTGCGTCCATCCATCCCAGTGTTCGATTCCCAGCTTGTCTAGAACAGATCAGGTTTTTTTTTTTTTCAATTTTTTTGTCGATCATGGGGCTTGAACTCAGTCTGAACACTGTCCCTCAGCTCTTCAGCTCAAGGCTGGCGCTCTGCCACTTGAGCCACAGCACCACTTCTAGCATTTTTTTGGTAGTTTATTGGAGATGAGAGTCTCAAGCTTTCCTGCCTAGATTGGCTTTGAACCGTGATCCTTAGATGTCAGCCTCCCGAGCACCTGGGATTGCAGGCGTGAGCCGCCGAGCCGGCACAGCCACGTTTTAGCTATGCAGCCGTCTCCCTGGCCTGGCAGAGGTTGGCTCCAGGGCTGTGCGCCCTGGTTGCAACCTGCAGACCCGGGGGTGTTGGTCTTCCAGGCCGGGACGTCATCGGTTTGGCGGAGACGGGCTCGGGAAAGACGGGCGCCTTCGCGCTGCCCATCCTGAACGCGCTGCTGGAGACGCCGCGGCGCCTGTTCGCCCTGGTGCTCACCCCCACCCGCGAGCTGGCCTTCCAGATCGCGGAGCAGTTCGAGGCCCTGGGCTCCTCTATTGGGGTGCAGTGCGGTGAGAACCAAGGAGGGCTGGAAGTGGTGGAGGACAGGGGGCACCCGTGGTCAGCCCTAAGGGCGGGGGGCATGGCTGGCTGCAGGCCATGGTTTTAGGGGTCCTGGGTGGATGGTGGAGGAGATGAGGCCCATGCACGTCCTGTTTGTGTGTCCACAGCCGTGATCGTGGGCGGGATCGACTCCATGGCCCAGGCCCTGGCTTTGGCGAAGAAGCCACATGTGGTCATCGGTGAGTGGGGGAGGGTACCCATGCTCATCTGGGGCGGGGGGGACGGAGGGGTCGCCCTCACTGGGACCCTGCGGCTCTCCCTCTGCCCTCCTGATGGGGCTTGCTGCTCCTCTCGGGCAGCCACTCCTGGCCGGCTTATTGACCACCTGGAGAACACGAAAGGCTTCAACCTGAGGGCACTCAAGTACCTGGTGATGGACGAGGCGGACCGGATCCTAAACATGGACTTCGAGACTGAGGTGAGTTCCGGAGCTGGCCCTCCACGCCTGCCCTGGGACATGACCCCGAGCCCTGCGGCTGGGCGCACGGCCGGCATCCGCTCATGTCTCCACTGGCTCAGGTGGACAAGATCCTCAAGGTGATCCCCCGTGACCGGAGAACCTTTCTCTTCTCCGCCACCATGACCAAGAAGGTGAGAGTCCTCTCCGAGGGCCCCGGATGTCGGGGGATGGGCTGGCCGAGCCCACGCCAGTGAGCGTGCACACGGGGCCCGTGCCAACCTCCTCGCCCCGCCCCTGCGCACAGGTGCAGAAGCTGCAGCGAGCGGCGCTGAAGAACCCCGTGAGGTGCGCCGTGTCGTCCAAGTACCACACGGTGGAGAAGCTGCAGCAGTTCTACCTGTTCATCCCCTCCAAGTTCAAGGCGAGCCCCCTCCCCCTTCCCTTCTCCCCTCCCTTCCCCCTTTCCTCTTTCCCTCCTTCCCCCCTTCCTTCCAGCCTTCCTTCTCTCCTTCCTCTCCCATTGTGATCCCTGGGCTTCTCCAAGGCCCTGGGTCTAGCGGTTGGCCGTAGCACACACGCACGCATGCACGCACACACGCACGCATGCACACATGCACGCACGCACGCTGGGCCGGGCATCCCCGGGCGTGGTGACGAGGTGTTGGGGTCTGTGGCGCAGGACACCTACCTGGTTTACGTCCTCAACGAGCTGGCCGGCAACTCGTTCATGATCTTCTGCAGCACGTGCAACAACACGCAGAGAACCGCGCTGCTGCTGCGCAACCTGGGCTTCACCGCCATCCCGCTGCACGGGCAGATGAGCCAGGTGAGCGCGGCTGCGGGGAGGGCGTGTGGGGTCACGCACGGGGGGGGGGGGGGGACCCAGGCTGCACCACCATCCCGCTGCACGGGCAGATGAGCCAGGTGAGCGCGGCTGCGGGGAGGGCGTGTGGGGTCACGCACGGGGGGGGGGGGGGACCCAGGCTGCACCGCCATCCTGCTGCACGGGCAGATGAGCCAGGTAAGCGGGGCCTGTGGTGTAGAGCCGGGTGCGAGGGCAGGTTCGCCGCTGCACATGGCTCTCTGTGTACACTGGAGGCTTCGTGGCTTTGTGGTGTCCGTGTTTGCTTTGCTCCATGGCGCCCTGTCTAGACTCGACTCGCTTCTGATCCGAGTGTGGCGGCTCGGTGGTATATAGCTGTATAACTCACCCCCTTCCCCACTGTTTCTCTTCCCAGACCAAGCGCCTGGGGTCCCTCAATAAGTTCAAGGCCAAGGCCCGCTCCATCCTGCTCGCGACCGACGTGGCCAGCAGGGGGCTGGACATCCCCCACGTGGACGTGGTGGTCAACTTCGACATCCCCACCCACTCCAAGGTGAGTGGCTGCCCGCGCCCTCCCCACCCGCCTGGTCTGCCCTCCTTCGTTGCCTCCAGCCGTCCTGGGCGCTCCAAGCGCCCAGACCCACGAAAGGGCTTCGCTCACGGCCACCAGCTCTGACGGCCGCATCTGGTAGAGGTCACTCGGGACAGAGGCATCGGGGGAGTGCGTTCACCAGAGACCCTCGGTTAGGGCGTGTCAGGCTCTTCCCTGTAGAAATGACGCCTGTCATCCCAGCTACTCAGGAAGCTGAGATGTTAGGATCGTGGTTCAAAACCAGTCTGGGCAGGAAACGTCTGTGAGACTCTGTGATCTTCAATGAATTTCTAGAAAGCCAGAAGTGGTAGAGCACCAGCCTTGAATGAAAAAAGCTCAGGCCCTGAGTTCTAGCCCCAGGACTGGCAGAAGGAGAAGCAGCAGCCGCTCGGGTCTCGGTGGGTCCTGGCGTTCCGGCCTGACTCCCATGGCTGCTGTGTGCGCCCTGCACCCTTGTGTCCCGTCCCCCGCACCCCCAGGACACCCCCACATGGCCGGGCGCCCTAGGGAGGTAGAGCCGCCACCGTGGACCCCATGTCCCCAGTACCCCAAGCCCCCTGCACCCCGCAGCTCAGCTCTGCTCGCTGGGTGGACAAGGCCGGCCCTTGCTTCCCGCTGCCCCTTGTGCAGAGATGACGTCCTGTGACGTGCCTTGCAGCTCTGCTTCCTAGATGGGTCTTTCTAGAAAAGAGAGGCGAGCACTGGCTTAGGTTGGCGGGAAAGGACACGGTGGCTTTGTCCTGTGGCCTGGGCTGCCAGAGGGCTAGAGGCTGTGGTGGATTTGATTTCCCCTCGTTCCAGGATTACATCCATCGCGTGGGCCGGACAGCGAGGGCCGGGCGTTCGGGGAAAGCCATCACCTTCGTCACGCAGTGAGTGACCCCAGGACCCTCCTCACCTGAGGTGGTGGAGATGACGAGACCTCACGCGGGCGGGGCTGGGGAAAGCCACAGCAAAGCTAGTGCCAGGGCTCCTCCCTGTAGTCCCGGACCCCAGCGGGCGGGCCCAGCCCGGGCTGCGCAGTGAGACCCGGCGCTCACAGTGTGGCTCCTGGGGCAGGGGGCACCGGGGATGGGGTGTGTGTGGCAGCCCGCTCCTCCCCTCCCCAGGTACGACGTGGAGCTCTTCCAGCGCATCGAGCACCTGATCGGGAAGAAGCTGCCCGCCTTCCCCACACAGGATGAGGAGGTCATGCTGCTGGCCGAGCGCGTGACCGAGGCGCAGCGGTTTGCCAGGATGGTGCGTGCGTGTGTGTGTGCGTGTGTGCGCGTGCGTGCATGTGTGTGCGTGCGCGTGCGTGCATGTGTGTGTACGTGCGCTCATGCGCCCATCCGCGCTGAGTCCAGGGCCCCAGGCTGGTGGCGGTGTTGGCGGCCAGTCTGCCCGTCTTCTGGTCTCCCGCCAGGAGCCCCCCCGCTCCCTGGCCTCCCTGAGCCAGGGCTTAGTGAGGGTGTGTGGTCACACAGGGGCCTCAGGGTGCTGCTGGCTCTGAGGAAGGTTCCAGAAGCCCTGGGAGTGCAGAAGCTGCTCACAGGCTGCCCTCCCAGGAGCGAGGGTTCTTTTTTATTTTTTTAACTTTTGTGCTGGTCCTGCCCCCTGTCCCTGCGCTTTTACACTCCAGGCTGGCGCTCTTCCACCTGAGCCACAGCTCCACTCCTGGCTCTTTGGAGATTCCTTGTGACGTCTCAGCTCTCCTGCCCCGGCTGGCTTCGAAGCGGGCTTGAGCTGCGCTTTCCTTACCCTAGAATAGCACACCCGACACCCCAGCCTGTAGAGGCCCTTTGGTAAAGTTGGGGGGCTGGGGAGAGCAGCCACCACCCAACTAAGGGCTCTGGGCCCAGCGCCCAGGGGACGCTGAGTGGCTGGTTTGTTTAAAGGCAGAAGCGGCAGGATCTGCATGTGTTTAGTTGCTAGTGCGTGCGGGGCTCTTGGTGTTTTGCTCTCTTCGTTTACACGCAGGTTACCGTTGGGCTCAGGACCTACATACAGTTCAGCCCTTTGCCCCGGGTGTATTTACTCTGACTGCAGATTCTCTTTCCTAGTGCAGCTCTGCTGGGCCCTGGCTGTGTCCCCGCCGTGGGGTGCAGTGGGGTGCGGGAGGGCTGAGCATCCACCAGTAGAGGTCGTTGCTTTTTGCTTTGAGGCAGGGTCTTGCTATGTGGCCTAGGCTGGCCTTGAACTTCGGGGCCTCCCTGCCTCCATCTCCCGAGGCGTGTGACGACAGCCGTGGGCCCCACACTCCCTCTGCTCCGTCCTCCTCACAACGCCCACTCCTTTGTGCCTCGACTGATCTTTTCTTTCTCATTCCCCGAGAACTCGGTCACGCATCCGTGGCGCGCAGGGCACGTCGGCCTCTTTCCACTGTCACCCAAGTGTGGCTCTGTGCCTGTCCCTTGGGTCCGGCATGGCTGGGGCCCTGCCGTGGGGGAGGGCAGCCTGGGAAGGAAGTGACGGTGGGGGGGACGGAGCCGGTGTGCAGCCGTGTCCTTCCGCTTCCTGTAGGAGCTGAGGGAGCACGGGGAGAAGAAGAAGCGAGCCCGGGAGGAGGCGGGGGACAACGACGACACGGAGGCTGCCATTGGCGTCAGGAACAAGGTGGCTGGAGGGAAGATGAAGAAGCGGAAGGGCCGCTAGATTCTGGTGGATTCTGCGCAAGGACTGGGCCCTCAGCAGGCCCTCTGCCCGGTCTCCCAGGACCTGCGTGGGTGCCGGGTACCTGCCCAGCGCCCGTGCGTGGACTCGAGTCGGCGATCGGCGGCGTCGGTGCCCGGGGCCCGGCTCTGTGCTTGGGCCCCGGCCCAGAGCATCGCCCCGTCCTGTGCCAACCCCACCGGTACCCGAGGAATGCGGCGAGCACAGCTCTCCGGCCCTGGGCCTCGTGGGGCCGCGTGGAACAATAAATCCCAGCCGTTTCTCCACGGCACGCGTCCTGCACTCTGTGCCCAGGGCCTGAGCGCGCTGGCCGGCGGCGGCTAGCGGTGACGGTGACGGCTCGTTGTCGGGCCTCAGTTTATCCGAGGTGACCATGATTTACTCTTTAGCATCCTCAGCAAAGATCAAGATGGTCTGGAGGGTCTTCCCAGTCCTGTGCGGGCTGAGATGCGGGGATTGTGGCTCAAAGCCAGCCCGGGTAGGAAAGTGCGTGAGACTCTCCCAGCCGATGAACCACCCGAAAACCAGAAGTGGCGCTGTGGCTCACGAGGTGGAGCGCCCGCCTGTCTGCAGGAAGCGCCCTGGGAGGAGATGTGGGGAGAGGGCGCTTGCGCTGTCTTTAGGGGTGCAGACACCCCCGCTGTGGCCGTCTGCGTCCAGGCCGGGCTGAGGGTGCGCAGGAGGAATTGGCCAGGTCTTGGGCCTCTGCAGGCTGGGCACCGAGTGAGGACGCCCAGACCCATGGCCGTGGGAGCCCTGAGTGGGGCCTTCTAGACATCGTCCACAGCGGAGGAGAGGGACCGGGCCCCACGGATGGGGACAGCCCCCAGCGCCTCCCCTGCCCTCACCACCCCATCTCTGGTCCGGCTCCTCCACCGAGGCAAGCTGTGTGTAGTGCAGACCATGCAGGACCTGTGGCCTCCCGTGAAGTGCCATTGTCCCTGTGTACACCGGAGGCTCTGGGTGTGGACAGCCCCACCCCAGCGGCCCGAGCGAGCACTGTGCAGGGAGCACTGTGCCCCCCCGAAGGGGCGTCCCCTCCCGTCTGCAGGGAGTATGGCGTCTTTGGCAGTGTCTCAGTCTCAAAAATACAAAGAATGTTCCAGAACCCTGGCTCCCAGCCAAGCCCTTTCTCAGTGCGCTCTGTCTGCCACTGGGAAGCTGTGACCCCCACAGAACCCCTGGGGCCTGGCATGGGGGTGAGTCACGCCCTTGGGTGGCAGGGCAAGGCGGGGGACATTCCTCCCAGCCTCACCTGGCCCAGGAATGCACCGAAACTGCACCAGACACCAGCTTGTCCCCGGAGCTGTGCTGGCGGCCCTCCCGGGCCCGGGAGACGCCTGCCCGCCTCTGCCCCTAGCCCTGGACCCCTGTTGGCGCCATCAAGTGCCCAGCAGCCCTAGGGAAGGCGTCTAGATGCCAGGCCCCTCATGCTGTGTGGGCCTAAGTCAGTTGCTAAACGTCTCTGAACCGCTCAAGTGGCTGGCCGACCAGCGCTTCAGTCCAGGCTGGCGCTGAGTCCCCAGCCTCCAGCCTTGGCTTCTGGAGGGCTTGGGTTACAGGTGTGCACTGCCCTGCCCGGCCTCAGCCTCTCTCCTCCCTCCTTCCTTGTCCTGGCTGCTGGGCCAGGGCCGGAAGCTGACACCGAGCGAGGCTGAGTGTGGTTGAAATCTCAGTGGAATCCCTGTGTGTGACCACTGGATGCTAACAGAAACCCTGAACATGACAGTGGCCCGGGCTGTGTGGGGTCACTGGCTGCTCGGGCACGCATGCATGAGAGGGTGGCTGAGCTGCGTGGAGCTGCCCAAGGGGCCCGGATTTCAAGCTCTGCCAGCCAGTCCAGGCGTCCAAACCCAGGGGAAACAGACTGGAGCTGCGGCCGTGGGATGGCCTGCCGGCCTCGCTCCTGAGTGCTAGGATTACAGGTGAGCGCCGCCAGGCCCGGTGCACCGATGCCAGCTGTGCAGGATGCCCACCCGAGGCTTTTGTGCCTCAGTGGTTTGTTTTTGTTTTTGGTTGGTTCTGGGTCTTGAACTCAGGGCCTGGGCGCTGTCCCTGAGCTCTTTCACTCAAGGCTGGTGCTCTACCACTTGAGCCACAGCGCCACTTCTGGTTTTCTGGTGGTTCATTGGAGATCAGAGTCTCACGGACTTTCCTGCCTGGGCTGGCTTTGAACTGTGATCCTCCGATCTCAGCCTCCTGAGTAGCTGGGATGACAGGCGGGAGCCACTGGCGCCCGGCTTTTTTTTTTTTTAAGCAGGTAGGATTTTGTTTTTCTGAGCCCGGGGTGGAGCTGAGGTCTCAGGTGAGAACTGCACTATTTGTAGAGATTCAGGGGGAGGGGGTCTTGTGACCTTTTCACCCAGGCTGGCCTTGAACCGTGATCCTCCTGATCTCTGCCTCCAGAGAAGCTGGGACTACAGGCATGCACCAACTGTGCCTTCATAACAGCCTGCGTTAGGGTGGCCGTGGAGGGGGTGCTCAGGTAACCCACGGGGGGAGGGGAGGGGAGGGGTCCTGCCCGTTGGCAGCTCACAGTTTCTGGCAGCCATGTGGTGGTGATGGTGGTGGAGATGATAGTTGGAACTCCTGGCAGGAGACAGGCGTCCTGGCGGTACTCTTTAGTCCCGGCAGGGACCCAGGGAGCCTAGCTGCCCACAGAGCTTTTCCACAGGCTTTTCCAAGCGTTTCCACGTGTGTGTGTGCGCGCACAGGCAGGTGAGTGGCCAGCGGGGTGCCGGGCACCCCACGCCCTGTGTCCCGCAGGCCTAGCCGCCGCGCTGCCCTCCGGGGCTCACTGGGAGTGTTTATTTGCTTTTTCTGGCTTAATTGGCCATCGAGTGTGATGGGTGACTGTGGGGGTGGGGCTGGCCTTTCAAGTCGAGTTTCTGGAATGTTCTGTGAGGACCCAGGCTGGCCCTCTTCACAGGCTGCGCCGGGCCAGCCTGGTGCTCTTCGTTTTGGTGTTCTTTTTGTCTTAAGTGGTACCAGGATTTGAACTCTGGTCCTGGTGCTTGCTAGGCAAGTGTGCTTCCCCTTGAAGGCCTCCATCCCTTTCAGCTCTGGTTATTTTTGGAGATAGAACTTCATTTTTCTTTGTTTTTATTTTTTTCTGGGCCAGCTTGGACGGTGGCTTTCCTACGGTACTTCTTACTCCAGCCGGGATGGTAGACGTACTCTACACCACCATGTCCAAGGGTTTGTGTGGAGATGGGGTCTCTTACAGGTGTGAGCCGCAGTGCTGGGGATGGAACCCAAGGCTTGGAGCCTGCAAGGCCAGGCCAAACCCAGGTCTGGGTGGAGGATGGGGAGAGATTGGGGCTCTCTACCCCTGAAGTGGCCAGCGGGGGGGGGGGGTGCCGGGGAGAAGGGCCGGGATTTTCCCCCAGAGTCTTGGTGGCTGTTGAGTTCTTCCTCAAGTGGCTCTGTCACCAGGATGGCGGCCTTGGAACAGGCTGGGTTTGGAGAGCAGCCATGGCCCCCAGGGCCCCGAGGGTCCTGGAAGAGCCCGAATCTCAGCTGTGAAACACGCTAGGCATCCTGCATGTCTGTCGCCATCTCTTCCCCTGACAACTACTGGGCCTCGAACTCGGGGCCTGGGCGCTGTCCCACTGCCCAGTCTACTCTTGGGCAGAGAGGAGCTAGAGGGAGCAGAGGAGATGTCAGAGCCCCCCCACTTCCAGGCCGGGCTGGGAGGAGAGGGGCCTGCGGCTGGCTCTGTCAGAGTCAAGTCTGGGAACCAGTCTGAGCACTTTTTAGGGAGTCTGGGATCCAACCCTGAGCCTGGAGGCTTTGCAGCCTTGGCTCTAAGGATTTAACAGTTCGTCTAGTGGGGCAGGGGAGGAGGGGGAGAGGGAGAGGAGGTGGGGGGAGGGCCCTGACTGATAGCTCTGCCATGGGACCCCTAGTTCTTGGCCAACGCCCTCTCCCTTCCCAGCCCTCCCTCTCCCTCTCCCCATTCTTGTGGAGGGGGTAATAACACTGTTCCCCCCCCCCCCCCGAAATGTACCCGTGGCCTTCCTCGTGTAACTTTACAATAAAATTTTAAAAAAGAATGAGTCTCAGAGCTGTCCTGCCCGGGCTGGCCTTGAACCACGATCCTCCTGAGCGGCTGGGACGGCAGTCGTGAGCCTGTCTTAGTGAGGTGATGGGATTTGTTCTGTGGGCCCCTGGCCTCTGTGGCACTGGGGCCTTGGAGGGACATCATGAACGCCAGGCCCAGTCCCCCACCCCTGCCTTGCTTCCCCTCCCCACCCCGGGCGCCCTGGCGGGGTGCAGATGATCCCTGGCTCTGGGAACGGCTGGCTGCGGTTTCTCTGTGGTGAGGAGGGCGCACCGGGCCTGGCCCGCTGGTTTGGAACCAGCGTGGGAGCGCAGGCCTGCAATCCCAGGAGAGGCGGTGGGGAGCGGGGTTCTCACGTTTAAGGCCGGCCTGGGCTCCATCAGCACCCCAAGAGCACAGACGGGAGGGAGGGGCAGGTAAACAGAGCCTGGCTTCAGCAGGATGCAAATTCCCTCAACTCCTCACATTCCTTCTTATCTCGAGTGCTGGGGACCAGGCGGGAGGGGCGGGAGGGTCCAGCCAGCCGGGGAGCACCATCCCAGGTTACCCCCCCTCGGAGACCTCCCCTGGGAGACCCTCCTCCCAGGGAGGAGGGGCGTCTCTGACCTCCCAGCTTTGGCTGGACATCCTGCCCCTGGTCCCCCCTTTATCCTAAGCAGAGTGGGGGTACGCCCCTCACCCCCCCCCCCCACTTCCAGTGACCACGTCAGGCACCCAGTCTGGCACCCAGACTTTATTTTCATAACTTTGCCCGGGCTGGGTGTGCCCTCCCCTCCTGTCCCGGGCACCCCTCCCCCTCCTCCCCTCCCCCTCCTCCCCCTCCTCTGCCGGGGTGACAGCGGCCTTTATAACCGCTCCGCCCCATCAGCCCAGGACACTCCCCGAGGCTGTGCGGCGTTGCATTGCGGGTGAGTGCGGCTGGAGCACGCGGGACCTGCAGCTGTCCCCCCCCCCCAGGAGGAGATGGGGTGGGGGGGCAGGACTCCCCAGGCAGGCCCCCCCCCGGGAGGTGCACCCCCCCTGCTTTCTGGGCTTGCTCTGCCGGCGGGTGTCCCTGGTCTGTCCTCCATCCTCTGTCCTCCAGCCCCTGAAGTCCCGCTGGGGTTCCCGGCAGGTGCACCCCAAAACTCACACAAGGCCAAGGAGGCAGGCCCAGGGCTGGGAAGGGCTGTACCCCCTCCAGGAGGGTCCTGGCCCTGGGGGGGGGGGCGCTGGCTGCTCCCACAGATGGACAGAGAGGAAGGGAGGGGAGTGGGGGGCGGGGGGGCTGGGGTGTCTGCCCACGCGTGTGCATGCAGCCCCTGGGGTAAGGAGACAGCTGGGTGAGGCTCTGCTGGGCTTTGCTCTTCTTTACAGGCCCATTGCTCTTTTTTATTTCAATTAATTTCTTTTTGTCAGTCCTGGGGCTTGAACTCTGGGCCTGGGCGCTGTCCCTCAGCTCCTTTTGCTCAAGGCTGGTGCTCTACCACTTCAGCCACAGCGCCACTTCCAGTTTTCTGGTGATTCTTTGGAGAAGAGTCTCACAGACTGCCCAGGCTGGCTTTGAACCGTGATCCTCAGTCCTCAGCTTCCTGAGTTACTGGGATGACAGGCGTGAGCCACTGGCGCCTGGCTTTTACTTCTATTTTTTTGTCCTGGGGCCTGAACTCTGGGCCTGGGCGCTGTCCCTCAGCTCTTCTGTTCAAGGCTGGCGCTCTACCACTTGAGCCACAGCGCCACTTCCAGCTTTTTCTGCTTATGGGTGCTGAGGAATCGAACCCAAGGCCTCATGCATGCAAGGCAAGCACTGTACCACTAGCCACCTGCCCAGCCCTGCTCTTTTAAAGAAAGAAAACAAACCCAGAGATGGAGCGGAGGAAAGGTAGTGGAAGGAGCAGGAAACAGCTAAATAATAGTATTTTCTTTTGAGGGAGTCTGGTTTGGTTGAACTTGTGTACATTGTGGTCAGATTATACGGCCTAGAGTCTCCCTCCCTTCCCTTCCCTCCTGCCTTCCCTTCCTCCCTTCTCCTCCCCCTCTCCCTCCTGCCTTCCCTTCTTCCCTTCCCTTCCCTCCCTCCTTCCTTCCTTTTCTCCCTCCCTCTCCCTCTCCCTCTCATTCCCTCCTTCCCTTCCCCTCCCTCCCTTCCTCCCTCCTCTTCCCTCCCTCCCTCCTTCCTTCCTTCCTTCCCTTACTCCCTCTTTCCTTCCTTTCCTCCCTCCTTCCTTCCCTTCTTCCCTTTCTCCCTCCTTCCCTCCCTCCTTCCCTTCCTCCCTCCTCTTCCCTTCTCCTCCCTCCCCCTCCCTCATTCCCTCCTTCCCTTCCCCTCCCTACCTCCTTCCTTCCTTTCCTCCCTCCCTCCTTCCCTTCTTCCCTCTTTCTCCCTCCTTCCCTCCCTCCCCCTCCCTCCTTCTCTCCTTCCCTTCTTCCCTCCCTCCTTCCCTTCCCCTCCCTCCCTCCTTCCTTCTCTTCCTCCTTCCCTCCCTCCTTCCCTCCCTCCTTCCCTTCCCCTCCCTCATTCCCTCCTTCCCTTCTTCCCTCCCTCCTTCCTTCCTTCCCTCCCTCCTTCCTTCCTTCCCTCCCTCCCTCCTTCCTTCTCTTCCTCCCTCCTTCCTTCCCTCCCTCCTTCCCTTTTTCCCTCTTTCTCCCTCCTTCCCTCCCTCCTTCCCTTCCTCCTTCCCTCCCTCTTTCCCTCCCTCTTTCCCTTCCCCTCCCTCCCTCCTTCCTTCCTTCCCTCCCTCCCTCCTTCCCTTCTTCCCTCTTTCTCCCTCCTTCCCTCCCTCCTTCCCTTCCCCTCCCTCATTCCCTCCTTCCCTTCTTCCCTCCCTCCCTCCCTCCTTCCCTCCCTCCCTCCCTCCCTCCCTCCCTCCTTCCCTCCCTCCCTCCCTCCCTCCCTCCTTCCCTCCCTCCTTCCCTCCCCCCTTCCTCTTCCCCTGGGTTCATTCTAGACGTTGGCCACAGGTAGCCGAGGGGCGTGGCGGGTTTCGAGGTGACCGTGTCCCCCGTGTCCCCCCGCAGGTGGGGATGGGCAAGGCCGCGGCCCCCCGGGGCTGCCGCTCCGACCTGGACGCGCGCTACCACCGGCTGTGCGACGTGGGCGCGGCGTGGGGCGTGGCGCTGGAGGCGGCGGCGGCGGCGGGCGCGGCGGCGGCGGCGGGCGCGGCGCTGTGGCTGGCGGGCGCGGCGCGCCGCGTGCAGGACCCGGGCCGGCGGCGCGCGCTGCCCACGCTGCTGCTGCTGCTGGCCGCGCTGCTGGCGCAGTTCGCGCTGACCTTCGCCTTCCTGCTGCCGCTGGACGGCGCCACGGGCCCCGCGCGCCTCGCGGGCTTCCCGGCGGCGGCGGGCACCGGCTTCGCCGCGCTGCTGGCCCTGGCGGTGCACGCGGCGCGCCTGGCGCGCGGCCGGCCGGCCCTGCCGGGCCTCGGGCTGCTGGCGCTGGCGCTGGGCCTCGGCCTGGTGCAGGACGCGCTGGCCGCCGAGTACGTGGTGCTGGCCATGAACCGCACGCGCGCGGACGTGTTCGCCGCCATGCCCGCGCGCCGGCGCAACGAGGACCTGGTGCTGCTGCTGGGGTTCGCCATGGCGCTGCTGGCCGCCACGCTGGCCGCCGCCGCGCTGGCCCTGCGCGGCCGCTTCCCCGCCTGGCGGCGCCTGGGCGCCCGCGCCGGCCTCACCGCGCTGCTGGCCGCCGCCCTCTGGGCCTCCTGGATCGCGCTGCTGCTGCGGCCCGAGCCCGGGCCCCAGTGGGACGATGCCGTGCTGGGCGCCGCGCTGGTGGCCAACGGCTGGCTGTTCCTGGCCGCCTTCGTGCTCCCCGAGTTCCTGCAGCTCACCAAGCAGCGCGACCCCCGCGACTACCCCGCCGAGGACGCGCCCTGCCAGCCGCGGCTGCTCACGCCGCACCTCGGCCTCGGCCTGCACAACCCGGCCTTCACCCCCGAGGAGGCCCAGCCAGGTAACCCCCCCGCCCTCCCCGGCCCCCGGCTGCCGCGTGCGCCTCGGGGCCCGGAGGGAGGCCCTGACCCGGACAGTAGCGCCCGCCTGTAGTCCCGGCTGCACTGAAGGCGGGGAGGTGAGGATGCCGGGCTGAAAAATAACCAAGTGGCCGAGGGCCGGATGAGGCCCTTGGGCTCTGACCCCGGGATGGAAATACAGAATGAAATAAAGAAAGAAGAGCTGCCCGGCGCCCGCAGCTCACGCCGGTCATCCCAGCTCCTCCGGAGGCTGAGGTCTGAGGATCGCGGTTCAAAGCCAGCCCCGGCAGGAAAGTCCGTGAGACTCTGATCTCCCATGAACCACCAGAAAACCGGAAGTGGAGCTGTGGCTCAAGTGGTAGAGCGCCAGCCCTGAGTGAAAGAGCTCAGGGACAGCGTCCAGGCCCTGAGTTCAAAACCCAGGACCAATGAATACACACACACAGCACCCCCACCCTTACCCCTCACTCTGTGTGAGAGCTGCTGGGATTGAGCTCTTGTGATTCTCCTCACCCCTCCTGGACAGCAGGGGTTACAGGCGTGAGCTGCCATGCTCAGCCTGAGCAGACTTCTCCCATGCACCCTTGGAGTGACCTTGTGGGCAGGCAGTGCTGGAGCGGGCCTCCTCCGGGCCCCGGGGGACGTGTCATTCATTCATTCATCCGTTCACTCGGCTGTCACTCATTCATGCCGCTGGCATCACCCCCAGCCGAGACCCTATGCTTCATTCATTAGTCCAAGTGTCTGCTGTCATTCGTTCATTCATTCCTGCAGCCGGCCTTGCTTCCGATTGCAGCCCTGAGGGCTGAATCTCCCGGTTTGCTGATGGACCCTGTATGTATGGGGTGGTCACGTGTGAGGCGTGACCGGCCGGGGCTGGGCCGGGGTCCCATGCGTCTCCTCTCCCTCCGCAGGTCCCCCAGTGCCGGGCGCCTCGCCCCACGCCCCGTACACCACCCACTTCCAGCTGCAGGTGACGGTCCACGCGCCCAGGAAGCCAGGCTGCCGTGGGGTGGGGTGGCCGGGCTGGGATTCCGTGGACACCCACGGAGGCCAGGGCTGGGCAGGATGAACCGTGTGGTCTCTTCCTTCTTAGGACCGGGCCCCTGCCCAGGACTTCTCCATCCCCCGGGCCCAGGCCTGGCCCAGCAGCCCCTACACCGACTACGACGGCCGGGAGGGGGGCCGCTGAGCCCGCCGGCCGCACAGCCGGCCCGTGTCCCGGGGTGCACATCGAGCCCCGGGGACCCACTGTCACAGGGATGGACACCGTCCACGCGGGCGCTGGGCCCGAGAGGCCTCACCCCAGATCCTCACCGCACGGTGGTATCTGGGACTCAGGGCCAGACTGTCTGCACCGTCACCGGTGACCGAAGGGCGTCCGGCGCCCACAAGCCTGCGTGGTCAGTGCCAGGAGTGGCCTCAGCTTGGCCACAGCACACCCAGCCCGGCCGAGCCTCCACCCGCCCGGCCTCCCTGCCTCCGCCAGGTCACACACTCACCCACGCGGTGCTGTCCCCCTCTAGGTCTGCAATAAAGCATGGGGCGTGTTGCTGAGCCTCCGATCGCAGTGCGGATGCGTCAGGACCTGGCCCCGTGTCCCTTGGGGGTGGGCAGGTCTCCCTACTGCGCACCTGTGTGTGTGTGTGTGTGTGCACACGTGTGTGTGCACGCAACGCACCTCATCCGGGTTTGAACTCCTTGCCGGGAAGGTGTTCGACTGCTTGAGCCACACCCCCCACTCACATTATTTTTGCAGCGAGATCTCCCTGCTGGCTTGGCGGGCGACCCTCCCAGTGAGGCTGACTTCATTAGATGGGTTACAGGCGCTACCACGGTGCCCGGCTTCTTGTTGGTTGAGCTGGGATCTCACCCCATTCCCGCACGGGCTCAAATAGTGATCCTCCCAATCCCAGCCTCCCCAACAGAGCCTGGAGCGGTCAGGAAGGCTGTCTCCCCTCCAAGGTCTCAGATTTCCACCCGCCTCTGGGGCTGCTGTGCTTGACATGGCCGCTGGGTGGCGGTAAAGCCCAGCCTTGAGCTTTACCTGGTGGAAGCGGGTGCCGGTCCCAGCTTCTGCGGGCCTCTGTGGGGTGTGCAGGAGCCCTCCCTCCCGCCCTCCCTCCTGCCCACCCACCCGCCTGCCTGCCTGCCCTCCCGTCCACAGGCAGCTCCTGTGCTTGTGAAATGAAGGCTCTGGTCCCCTCCTTCATTTCTAGGGGTGCCCTAAGGGCTGGGAACCATCTGCCCCTCTCCTTCCTGCCCCCCTCCTTCCCACCTCCTGCCTCCTTCTGGGATCAGGTAAAGCTCCCGCCTGTCATCCCAGCCACTCAGGAGGCTGAGATCTGAGGGTCGAGGTTCAAAGCCAGCCCGGGGCAGGACACTGCCCCTGAGACTCTGGTCTTCCATGAACCACCAGAAAGCTGGATGACACGCGCAGAAAAGTTTCAGAAGGAACGCAAAACAGCCCTGGCTGAGCAGCGGGCGCAGCGGCTGGGCAGCGGCTGAGACCAGAGTTCTGAAGCTGCTGCCACCACACCAAAACAGCCCAGCGCCCCCCCCAGCCCGGCCCAGCCCCTCCCTGCAGGTCCCCTGGGGGCTTTATTTGGGGGAACATGGGGGGTATGTGGACCCACTCTCTATTCTTTTGGTTCCCCTTTTTCCAAGCCCCAGAGTCCGCCCAGCGGAGCCAGAGGTCCCAGCGCTGTGGTGGGAGTTGGGTAGAGGGTTGAGGGGCTGTGTCTGTGCATGAGCTCACATCCAAGGCTTTGGCCAAATGGGACAGAGGCCCTGTGTGCACGTGCGCATGCGCATGCACACATATATATACACACACACACACACACACACGCACTCACACACACGCACTCACACATACGCACTCACACATGCACACGCACTCTCACAAACACACACAACGCACTCTCACACACACTCACACACACACGCACTCACACACATACACACACTCACACGCACACGCTCACACACACGCACTCACACACACATACTCACACACTCTCTCTCACACACGTACTTACACACACACTCTCACACACACGCACTCACGCACACACAACACTCACACGCACACACACTCGCACTCACGCACACACACTCACACACACGCGCACTCACGCACACAAACACGCACACAGCCTGCTCAATCCTCCCACGTGCATTGTGTGCATCTGCTGTTCCTTCCTCCTTTCCTTCCTGTCCCACCATTGCCCTCAGTTGACTAAGTTTTGTGTGTGTGTGTGTGTGTGATGAGCCTTGAACTCAGGGCCTGAGCGCTGTCCCTGAGCTCTTTCACTCAAGGCTGGTGCTCTACCACTTGAGCCACAGCTCCACTTCTGGTTTTCTGGTTGGAGATCGGAGTCTCGCGGACTTTCCTGCCCGGGCTGGCTTTGAACCGCCATCCTCAGATCTCAGCCTCCTGAGTGGCTGCGATGCCAGACGTGAGCACCAGTGCCCCTTAGTGGTCAACTTTTGTCACACATATTTTCCGTGTGGTTAAGAGCTAGCAGGAGGGTCCGCTCATGTGGCCCCCATGTCACGGGGCTGTCACGTGGCAGTGTCCTCAGGCTGGGGCCCCACTACCTCCTTTGTCCCCCCCACACCACCTGCGAGCGGCGTGGGTGAAGAAAGACGTGGAGCCGGGGCCAGGGCAGCAGGGCTGTAATCGGGGTGGGGGCCGGGGTGGGGTGGGGGCCGGGGTGGGGTGGGGGCCAGGGCAGCAGGGCTGTAATCGGGGTGGGGGCCGGGGTGGGGTGGGGGCCGGGGTCCGAGGGGCCGGGGTGGGGGCCGGGGTCCGAGGGGCCGGGTGGGGTGGGGGCCGGGGTCCGAGGGGCCGGGGTGGGGTGGGGGCTGGGGTCCGAGGGGCCAGGCCGGGTGGGGTGGGGGCTGGGGTCCGAGGGGCCAGGCTGGGTGGGGGTCGCCGGGGTCCGAGAGGCCAGGACGGGTGGGGGGGGGGCTGGGGTCCGAGGGGCCAGGCCGGGTGGGGTGGGGGCCGGGGTCCGAGGAGCCGGGGTCCGAGGGGCCGGTGTGGGGTGGGGGCTGGGGTCCGAGGGGCCGGGGTGGGGTGGGGGCTGGGGTCCGAGGGGCCGGGGTGGGGTGGGGGCTGGGGTCTGAGGGGCCAGGCTGGGTGGGGGTCGCCGGGGTCCGAGAGGCCAGGCCGGGTGGGGGTCGCTGGGGTCCGAGGGGCCTGGCTGGGTGGGGGTCGCTGGGGTCCGAGGGGCCTGGCTGGGTGGGGGTCGCTGGGGTCCGCGGGGCGGGGGTCAGCTCACACGGCCGCGTCCACGCTCAGGGCGGTCCTGGGGAGGAGTTGGCCCTGCGAGGGCTCAGCAGTCTGCGGAGGAGGAAGTGCACACGAGGTCAGCCCAGACAGTGGAGGCCCATGTCCAGCGCGCATGCGCTCCTGGAGGGCTGTCCCTCTGTCTGTCCGCAGCCCGTCCCTGCCCCTCTGTCTCTGTCTGTCTGTCTGTCTGCCTGTCTCTCTTCCTCTGTCTCTCTTCCTCTGTCTCTCTCCCTTTCTCTGTCTCTCTGTCTGTCTGTCTCATCACGTGTCTGGGGACTGTAAGAGGGGTTGGGAGAAAGGAAGAGAATCGTGGAAATCGATTGCACTGATGTATGAGGATAGGAAACTTCCAGAAGGAATGAAAACTATAGACGAGCTTATAGACTTCATGCACGCAGATCCTGTATACGGTCCACACGTGTGCACATGGATCCTATACACAGTCCACACACGTGTGCACACGGATCCTGTACAGGTCCACATGCATGTGCACACATTCTGTATGCAGTCCACACACGTGTGCACACAGATCCCCCCACACGTGTGCACTCGGGTCCTGTACACAGTCCACACGTGCTGGTGGAACACATCATGGGGCCCAGGCACCGGCTCCGCTGTGCAGTGGGCAGGGCCAGGACAAAGGTGACGGTTCACGTGGTGTGCACGTGTGCACATAGGAGAACGCCCGCTGACATCGTTTTAACAAGTGGGGAGGGCCGGGATGGCGGCTCAGCGGTAGAGCGCTCGCCTTGCATGCACGAAGCCCTGGGTTCGATTCCTCAGCACCACATAAGCAGAAAGCTGGAAGTGGTGCTATGGCTCAAGTGGTAGAGTGCTAACTTTGAGCTGAAGAGCTGAGGACAGTGAGTACCCAGGCCCTAAGTTCAGGCTCCATGACTGGAAAGCAAAATAAACCAAAGAAGTGGGGAGGAGAGGGAAGGGAGGGGAGGGGAGGGGAGGGGAGGGGGAGGGAGGGGAGAGGGGAGGGGTTCGGATGGAGGTACACTCTGGGCATGTGTAGAAGTGTCCCCGCTATTGAGAAGCTTCTAGAATGCAGCACTCACTCCCTGTCAGTCAATCCCCTGTGGGTTCCTGGGGTCTGGAGCCCAACGAACCCAACTGCTCATTAACAAGCTTCTTTTTTTTCGGGGTGGGGTCGGTTGTGGGGCTTGAACTCAGGGCCTGGGCGCTGTCCCTGAGCTCTTTCACTCCAGGCTGGTGCTCTACCACTTGAGCCACAGCGCCACTTCTGGTTTTCTGGTGGTTCATTGGAGATCAGAGGATCATGGACTTTCTTGCCTGGGCTGGCTTTGAACCTCGATCCTCAGATCTCAGCTTCCTGAGTGGCTGGGATGGCAGGCGTGAGTCCCCCCCTCCCCCGCCCTGTGCCTCTGCATCAATGGAGGCGGTGGAAAGCATGGGGTTTGTGCCGGATGAAGGTGGGGGGGCGCCTTGTGTCTCGTGGGGTTTGAGTTGGGATGGATCAAGTACCGCAGGATCTGGGGGTGGAGCTGCCTTGCCTGTGCGCTCTCTGTCTCTCTGTCTCTGGATCCTGAGGGCTAAGGGAGGGGCGCTGGCTGGCCCCTCCTGGGAGGGCGAATGGGGGGCATTTACCTGCGGCTGGAGGGGGACACCATGGGGGGTTAAGGCTACATCCTCCTCAGCTCCTTCGCTGTCTCGGGCTGCAAGCCAAAGCAGGGAGGAAGGCCTGGGTTAGTGTCAGGGATTGCGGGGTGTCAGCCTGAGTACGGGGTGGGCCAGGCGGTGGACGGGATAGCCTGGAACAATCAGGCCAGGCAGTGGACGGGATAGCCTGGAACACAGGCCGGGCGGTGGACGGGATAGCCTGGAACACAGGCCGGGCAGTGATTTTTTTTTTTTTTTTGCTGGTCTTGGGCCTTGAACTTGGGGCCTGGGCACTGTTCCTGAGCTCTTTTGTTCAAGGCTGGTGCTCTACTACTTGAGCCACAGCTCCACTTCTGGTTTTCTGGTGGTTCATTGGACATAAGAGTCTCACAGACTTTCCTGCCCTGGGCTGGCTTTGAACGGCGATCCTCAGATCTCAGCCTTCTGAGTCGCTGGGATTAGGTGTGAGCCACTGGTGCCCGGCTGTGACCACAGGCTCCTGGAGGCTGAGGCGCTGGGTCTGGCGGGGTGTTTGTGAGATGCAGAGCTGAGCCTCAAAGCCCCAACCCGCGGCCGGCTCTGCGCTTGCCGCTGCCCCTGCCGGCCCCCTCTTCCCTGGAACCATAACCGGCGGCCAGAAGCGAGGCTCAGGCGCTAGGGCCTCCTGCCTGGCAAGCATCGGGCCTTGGGTTCGAATCCCATAGCCATCCAGTCACAGGGCAGCAGATGCGTCTCCAGATGCGTACACACACATGGGGTGGAAATACACCCACGTCCCCAGACACCCACCGCTTCAGAGATTCTAGATCCTTCCTTCCAGTGTAAGCACGCCACAGTGCCCTAGGCCTCCAGTAGCACAGCACAGACCTGAGCCGAACTCTCCCGCCTGCCTGGATCAGAACCACAACGCCCCCTCCTTGTCCCTGACCCTCCACATCCCGGCCTCCCAACCACCACGGAGCCCACGGAACTCCAGAGAGCCCAGGGGGAAAACGAGCTAGAGCCACACAGTGTCCCGAACCCAGGGCCCTTCTGCCTGCCTGCCTGCCTGCCTGCCTTCCTTCTTTCCTTCCTTCCTTCCTTCCTTCCTTCCTTCCTTCCTTCCTTCCTTCCTTCCCCTCCTCCTTCTCTCCTTCCTTTCCTTCTCTCCCTCCCTCCCTCTCCCCACCACCCCCAGACTAGGACTTGAACTTGCTACCTGACACTCAAGCTCCATGGCTGGCCCTCTACCGCCTGAACCACACCTCTAGTCCCCCACTTGGGTCTCTTTGATAAGGCCGAGGGGCCCTGAGGAAAACCAAACGTGGAGAATGGGCAAGAAGTTGGTATTGGCTAGGAAACGTGGTGGGAGGCTGAGCTGATTTTTTTTTTTTTTTTGCCAGTCCGGAGACTTGAACTCAGGGCCTGGGCGCTGTCCCTGAGCTGCTTTGGCTCACGGCTGGCGCTCTACTACTTGAGCCCCAGCGCCGCTCCTGGCTTTTTCTGTGTATGTGGTGCTGAGGAATGGAACCCGGGGCTTCATGGGTGCTAGACATGCATGTCTGTCTGTCTGTCTGTGGCTGGAGATTCTGGGGCAGAGCAGCGGATCCAAGTCGCCCTTCCCACGCCAGGCCCGGGGTGTTCACCCCCGGCGGCTCGGTGACCGGTAGTGATGGCATTTATCTCCCCGGAGCAGATGTTCCAATCTCTTAGGATTAAGTCCGTCAGCCGCTCCGGGGAGGGGCGGCTTAGATTTCTAGGAAATGGAAATCTTAATCGCCCAGCGGCGTTGTCCACCATCTCCCGTGTCCCTGATTACCCCAAGACCCCGCCCTGCAGGCGCCGTGACCCAGCTGGCCCAGGGTGGCCCAGGACGAGACCTAGCCACTGTGACGCTGCTAGACCAGGTGGGTGATGGGTGCCCACGGCATGCCAACAGACTCGAACTTAGCACAACACCATGCGATCGAGGCAGGGCAGAGAGACGGACGGACGGACAGGCAGACAGACAGGCGACGCAGATGGTCTGCCCACCGCACCCTCCTGACCACGACGCAGTCCAAGCGGCTCGGCCCTGTCTGCTCAAGACCCACAGAACATTCCAGATGTTGCTAGGCCCAATTCTTATTCCCTAGCTATGTGTATGTTTTGCGAGCAAGGTGCAATTCTGCACATTATTATTATTATTATTATTGATATTGCCAGTCCTGGGACTTGAACTCAGGGCCTAGGAACTGTCCCTGAGCTTCTTTTGCTCCAAGCTAGCGCTCTACCACTTGAGCCACAGCACCATTTCCAGCTTTTTCTGTATATGTGGTACTGAAGAATCGAGCCTAGGGCTTCGTGCATGCTAGGTGAGCACTGTACCACCTTTTTATTTTTTTATTTTTTATTTTTGGCTGGTTGTGGAGCTTGAACTCTGGGCCTGGGCACTGTTCTGAGCTCTTCAGCTCAAGGCTAGCACTCTACCACTTGAGCCATAGCACCCACTTCCAGCTTTTTCTGTGTATGTGGTGCTGAGGAATCGAACCCAGGGCCTCATGCATGCAAGGCAAGCACTCTACCACTGAGCCACCTTCCCAGCCCCCCTGCACCTTTTTATTAAGTGTATTTTTAAAATGTTGATACTGGGGCTTGAACTCGACCTGGATGCTGTCCCTGAGCTTTTATGCTCAAGGCTGGTGCTCAACCACTTGAGCCACAGCTCTACTTTTGGCTTTTGGGTGGTTCACTGTAGATAAAGATCTCACGGACTTTTCTGTCCAGGCTAACTTCAAACTGTGATCCTCCGATCGCAGCCTTCCAAGTAGCTGGGAAGACAGGCGTGAGTCACAGGTACCTGGCTCTGTAACCAGCCCAATGCTGGTTCCACTCAGCCACCTGGTCCTCTTTTCCAGTCAGAACTATGGAAAGAATTCTCAAGAAAGATGACTGACTCTCTGGCCGGCAAGCACGGAGCACATCTTACAGGCAGGACATCAGAGCTGGGAATGTGGCTTAGTGGCTGAGCGCTTGCCTAGCATGCATGAAGCCCTGGGTTCGATTCCTCAGCACCACATACAGAAACCAAAAAAATTAAAGAGAAAGAATTATTGAAAAAAATATAAATAAAAGAACATCGCCATTACACAGCAACGCTAAAATGCGAGACATCGTTTGCCTGTTACAGACCCTGAAAAAAACATAAACTACCACGCTGGCCTGAGGATAATCCAGGAGGGGGTTCAGAAAATGTGTTAATGAGGTCTGACATATTCCCAGATAACTGAAATGAACTGATTTCACCCGGTTTGCAAGGTGCGGGCGGGGGAAGGGAGGCCCCAGTGTCTGTGTCCACGAATAAGACATTCCCGAGCAAAATAGAGCCAGGTTGGTGTGGAATTCCTCGTGGACAAAGGTGTGACCTGGAAATTCCCACGCACGCGTGGGCTGCGTTGCCTTGGGAGTCTCCATCATCCCACAGGCCGGGGCTTTCTCTGGGAATTTAGATGAGGGGGTTGCTTGTCATTTAAAACCTCAAGCAAGATTGCCAACAGCAAGCAAATCCCCTGCGAAGCAGAGCTGGGGGTGGCGGGCTGTGACCTCTGTTGGAGGTCAGACTCTCGCAAGCTGGTTTAAAGCGATGCTCGCTTAAATTAGCTTGGAGACTCCAAAAGTCTTTGGCTTTTGGGCTCCAAGGCCCAGCAGAGACACCCGGGCTGGTCTTTGATGTCCGATGACTGGACAGGCCAAGCCTAATTTGGGGCTGGGTTAGGCTCATTATTTTGTGGGTGCCTCTTTTTTTGGGGGGGGAGGGTAGTTCGAGCACTTTAGAAGCCACGTCTTATTTATTCGGGGCCTTTGACTCATTTCTTTCTTGGCTTTTCTCCATAAAGCTTCTGTGCTTTGGAAAATGTCATTTATTTATTCATAAAAATTTAACCTTCATTCTGTGCGTGCGTGTGTGTGTGTGTGTGTGTGTGTGTGTGTGTGTGTGTGTGTGTGTGTGTGTGTGCTGGTTCTGGGGCTTTGAACTCAGGGCCTGGGTACTGTCCCTGAGTTGTTTTATTTTTCCTCAAGGCTCATGCTCTACCACTTGAACCACAGCTCCACTTCCACCTTAATTTATTTTGCCAGTCCTGGGGCTTGAGCTCAGGACCTGGGCGCTGTCCCTGAGCTGCTTTTGTTCAAGACTTAGCATTCTACCATTTGAACCACAGTGCCACTTCTGGCTTTTTCTGTGTATTTGGTGCTGAGGAATCGAACCCAGGAACTCATGCATATGAGGCAAGCACTCTACCACTGAGCCACCTTCCCAGCCCATTATTATTATTATTATTTTTTTGGGGGGGGGGCCTGAACTCTGGGCCTGGGCGCTGTCCCTCAGCTCTTCAGCTCAAGGCTAGTGCTCTACCACTTGAGCCACAGCACCACTTCTGGCTTTTTTCTTTTTGCTTATGTGGTGCTGAGGAATTGAACCCAGGGCCTCATGCATGCAAGGCAAGCGCACTACCACTGAGCCACCTTCCCAGCCCCTAATTATTATTATTATGTTGT
Organism: Dipodomys spectabilis; assembly: GCF_019054845.1. Lineage (NCBI taxonomy): Eukaryota > Metazoa > Chordata > Mammalia > Rodentia > Heteromyidae > Dipodomys > Dipodomys spectabilis. The sequence continues at coordinate 459,749 of NW_024871321.1, read as the reverse complement.
TGTGTGTCGGTCGTGGGGCCTGAACTCTGGGCCTGGGTGCTGTCCCTCAGCTCTTCAGCTCAAGGCTAGCATCTACCACTTGAGCCACAGCACCACTTCCAGCTTTTTCTGCTTATGTGATACTGAGGAATCAAACCCAGGGCCTCATGCATGCGAGGCAAGCACTCTACCACTGAGCCACCTGCCCAGCCCATTATTATTATTTTTTAATGGTCCATTGGAGATCAGAGTCTCCAGCACTTTCCCACCAGCCTGACTTTGAATGTTGGTCCTCAGCTTCCAAAGTAGCTGGGATTATAGCTGTGCCCACCAGTGCCCGGCTCCCAGCTTGAACCATGAAGTTCCTCCAAAGCTGACCCTTCCTTTGTAGCCCATCCTGCTGTCCTGTGTTTTCTCTCTGGTCTCTGCCCGCCTTTCTTCCCTCAATCCCGGGGGTGGGGGGGGCCTCATTACCTCGGGATAGCTCCTGGTTATCCATCCGCAGGCCGCGCTGGTAGACCGGGGCGGGGCAGGCGTGAGCCGGTGCGGGGCCGTCCTGGCGGCAGGCGCGGTAGAGCAGGCAGAGCTCGGGGATGATGTAGATGAAGAGGAAGGCCCAGGCATTGGTGACCAGGCCGATGCAGACGACAGCATCGTCCCAGTGCGGCTGCCGCTGCAGCTGCGGGTTCCCCCGGGTGAGCATGGCGATCCAGGTGGCCCAGATGACGGCAGACACGAGCGCCGTGGTGAAGATGAGCCGGCCGGGCCGCCGCCAGCGCTCACACGGCCCGCAGAAGGCCGCCTTGGCCACGAAGAGCGTGAGCGCCAGGAGCAGCAGCACGTAGACCGTGAGCGCCACGAAGTCCACGTTGAGCTGCTCGGGGGTCATGCGCTCGAAGGTGGGGCCGCGCGTGGTCACCAGGGTCACGTACTCGATGGCCAGCACCGTCTGCAGCAGGCTCAGCCCCACGGCGATGGCCAGCAGCGTGGGCCAGGAGAAGGAGCCGCAGCTGCGCGCCATGCGCACCAGGTTGGACGCGTGGGCCAAGAGGCAGGAGAAGCAGAGCGCGAAGAGGACGCCGAAGAGGAAGAAGCGGACGGGCGCCGTGCGGTGGCTGAGCGGCAGGATGAAGGCGAAGGCCAGGCCGAAGAGGCCCAGCACCCCCAGCAGGAAGAGGAACTGCGTGGGGAGCACGTTCCAGCGCGCGCACTCCTGCACGCGCCGCAGCAGGAACAGGACGGCCAGGAGGAGCAGGATGGTCACCACGATGCCGATGGCCGCCAGGGACTCCAGGACCACGGCCCAGGGCCCCTCATCGTCACAGAACAGGTAGTGCTCCTCAGCGGACTTCACGCAGTCCTCGAACATGGCGGCCGACGGGTGGGGCGCGCTCCGGTTCCCTGCGTAAAACAGATGGGCGGGATAAGGCCCAGCCCGAGTCCAGGGGGGCCTGGTGCGGCCTGGGGTGGGGTGTGTGTGCCCAGGGCCTGAGCATCAGCTCTTCTCCCAACCTGGATGGAGACGCCCGCATCTCAAAGGATCGGATGCCCCCGGGACACTGTGGCAGACGCACATCCTGCTTTCTTCTTTAACTCTTGAGGTTGATTTGGTGCCAGTCCTGGGCCTTGAACTCAGGGCCTGGGCGCTGTCGCTGAGCTCTTTCGCTCAGGGCTGGTGCTCTACCACTTGAGCCACAGCGCTCCTTCTGGTTTTCTAGTGGTTCATTGGAGATCAGAGTCTCATGGATTTTCATGCCCGGGCTGGCTTTGAACCACGATCCTCAGATCTCCTGAATTGCTGGGATGCCAGATGTGAGCTACTGGCACCCAGCTTTGTTTGACTTCTGATATTTACTTGGTGCCAGTCCTGGGGCTTGAACTCAGAGCCTGGGCGCTGTCCCTGAGATGCTTTTGCTCAAAGCTAATGCTCTACCACTTGAACCACAGCTCTACTTCTGGCTTTTTCCTGTGTATGTGGTGTTGAGGAATCGAACCCAGGTCTTCACACATGCTAGGCGAGCACTCTACCACTGAGCCACCTTCTCAGCCCCAACTTATGGCTTTTTATAGTTTCTTGGAGATAAATCATATGGACTTTCTTGTCCAGGCTGGCTTTGAACTGAGCTCCTCAGCTCTCAGCCTCCTGAGTAACTAGGATGACAGGCCTGAGCCACTAGTGCCTGGCAATACCTATTTATTTGTCCCAGTCCTGGGGCTTGAACTCAGGGCCTGGGCTCTGTCGCTGAGCCTTTGTGCTCAAGGCTGGCGCTCTACCACTTGAGCCACAGTTCTAGGTCTGGCTGGTTGTGGTTCCTTGGAGATCAGAGTCTCACGGACTTTCCCACCCGGGCTCAACCCTGATCCTCTGAGCTCAGCCTCCTGAGTAGCTGGGACGACAGGCGTGAGCACCAGTGCCCGGCTCTGATACCTGTTTAAATACCACGCTTCCTTAGGGGGCTAAGAAAACCAGAGACGCATACAGGTGGCCCTCAGAGAGGGGAACTGGCATTACAGGTGACCCCAACTTGTCAGAGGGGCTGGAAGTTTACCCGTTTTCCCACCTGATTTTCTCCTCGGAAGGCAAACTCACGGCATTGTGTATTCAGGAAGCTCGGGTGGCAGGCATTAAATGACCCTCAGCACCCAGAGGGGCAGCCTGGAGTCCAGCCGGCCTGGCCACCCCGTCCCCCCTGCCTTGGGTAACCCCAAATCAGCACCCAGAGCCGCATGCCGGCCCCCCTCCCCTGGCCTTCCTGACCCCTGCGCCCTGGGTCGGCGGCCCCTGCCTGGGAGCTGGCAAGGCCGGCATCCCGACTCACCTGTGTCCACGCGAGGCGGAGGCTGCTCAGTGTGAGTGAGCGACGAGCCGTGACTCCCCTTCTTTAATCTCTGCCCAAATGGGCGGAAGCGGTGCCAGCCTCACCCAGACCCGGCCCGGCCTATAAAAACGCCCGGAGGGGCCGAGGGACACGCCTAGCCCGATTCTTCGGCCATGGCTGCGTTTCGGGGTGAAAACGGGGATTTCTCATTCTCCTGTTGACCCGTGTGTGTGTGTGTGTGTGTGTGTGTGTGTGTGTGCGCACACACACCTGTGTGCATGTGTGTGTGAGCTTCAGGGTGTGTCTCCACCCATAGAGTTCAATTCAAGCTACAAGAGGCCCAAACCAGTGGTCCCATTTTAAGCCGGGCACGGTGGCTCACGCCTGTCATCCCGGCTACCCAGGAGCCTGAGATCTGAGGATTGTGGTTCAAAACCAGCCCGGGGGGAAGGACACCCTGTGAGATCCTTATCTCCAATGGACTACCAAAAAGGCAGAGGTGGAGCTGTGGCTCAAGTGGTAGAGCGCCAGCCTTGAGTGAACTAACAGCTCAGGGACGGCGCCCAGGCCCCGAGTTCAAGCTGCAGGACTGGCATGCGTGTGTGTATCACACACACACACACACACACACACACACACACACATTTCCAGAGACTTCCTCATGTTTGAGTTCTAAGGTTCAGGAGGATGCCTTCCAACAAAGTCAGCTGAGCTCTGCTGAGCAGGAAGGAAGGATCACACACAGGACTGGCTTTCCCTATTCTGTTTTGCCTTGGGAAACCCTTCCTCGAGATGTCTGGCTGGGCGGGCTGGACAAGAGTCCCAGCACTGCGCTGTCCAAGGCTGTCGCTGGACATTGGAGCAGGCTTCCTGTTTGTTCCCAGGCCCAGGAGGCGCTGGATGGATGATGCGTGCGGCCTGCCGTGCCCCTAGCCACCAGCTCCTCCTCGGTTCTTTTAATGAATATGAGATCCTCTTCTCTCCTTCCTCCTCCTGTTTTCCCTCTTTCTCTTCCTTTTTTTGCTGGTCTTAGGACTTGAACTCGGGGCCCGGGTGCTGTCCCTGGGCTCTTTCACTTCAGGCTGGCACTCTACCACTTGAACCACAGCGCCACTTCCAGTTTTCTGCTGGATCATTGGAGATGAGAGTCTCATGGGCTTTGCTGCCTGGGCTGCCTTTGAACCCTGATCTTCAGATCTCAGCCCCCTGAGTAGCTGGGGTGACAGGCGTGAGACACCAGTGCCTGATGAAAAATCCAATTTTTCTACTTAGGCTATTTGTTAATCTACCCATGGCATTGAGTAATAAACAATAAATAGAAACGGGCAATAATGGAAAAGAGATTTATTAATGTGTTTCATGAGCTTGGATCTTATCTCCTTGATTAGGTTTATAGGTTACAGGTCGGATTCCACTTATTTTGGGTGCTAGTCTTGCAGTTTGAACTCAGGGCCTGTACGCTGTCTCTGAGCTTCTTTTGCTCCAGGCTGGTGCTCTACCACTTGGGCCAATCTCTACTTCTGGTCTCACAGACTTTCCTTCTCTGGGGTGGTTTTGAACCACGATCCTCAGATCTCCTGAGTAGCTGGGATGATGGGTGTGAGCCGCCAGCACCTGGCTAGATTTTGTTTTTGGAGGATTCCAGGTTCTCTGTGTGCGTTTGGTTGGGAGGCGTGGCTCGGGGGGTGGAGCGTCAGCCAATGAATGAAAGGTATTAGAGGGCGAGTTTGAGTCCTGGTCCTAGACACACATGCGTGCGCGGGCACACACACACACACACACACACACACACACACACAGCCTAGCCAGTGGTGGAATTCTTTCTCCTCCAAGGATGGGTTGGGTGGCCTTCCTCCCCCTCCCCCTCCCCCTCCCCCCCCCAGCCCCAACTGTGTTAGTCACCAGCCTCGCCCTTGACCTCTGACTTTGCTACAGCTTGAGGCGGGCAAATTAACCGGCTAACGACTCGCAAGCCTCTGAGCACCTGAGATAAAAGGGCCTGGGCTTAGGTACTAATTATCGCTATTGTAAAGTCAGGGTGACAGAATTCACCCGTCTTGCAGATACCTCCCCCTGCCCCCCCCCCCCCCCCCGTGACTCACCCCTGCGTGGCTGCGGGGACATACAGCACAGGGCATCTTTGATGAATCAAAAACATGCATCGGTGATGGGTGGTTCATGAAAGATGGAGATAAAACAGCCCAGAGGCCCTGATAGACTCCTCCGCATGCCAACATGGGACCCGGGAGGCGGCGCGGCCAAGCCCAGGCCCCGCAACCGCGCAGGGGACGGAAACCTGGGTTGTAGACCCCAGGCTGTGAGCTGTGTTTGGCAGGTGCCGATACAGAGCTGGCGAAGGGCCGGGGAAGGAGGGGCGCCGGCATCTCCGGGTGAACACGCTGGCTTTGGGCTACACAGGGGGTGTAGAAGTGTCCCCACAAACCACTCTGGAGAGGGATGAGGCTTGGTAGTCTTCCTCCTCCTCCAGCCTTCCCACCCGCCCAGGGACCACGAGCCCCATTCTGTTCCTTCTTACTTTTTTTTTAGTTTGTGCTGGTCCTGGGGCCTGAACTCACGGCCTGGGCGCTGTCCCTGCCTGAGCTTTTGTGCTTGACGCTGTTGCTCTACCACTTGAACCACAGCTCTGATTCCAGCTTTTTGGTCGTTTATTGGGAAAGAAGAGTCTCATTGGACTTTTCCTGCCAGGGCTGGCTTCAAACCACGATCCTCAAATCTCAACCTCCCGAGTAGCCAGGATTACAGGCATGAGCTACTGGCGCCCGGCCTGTAGCTTTCTTTTTGAGGTGCCCCATCCTTCCATGGTGTCTGAACGGAATCTCTTATACACAATGGTGCTGGGGCTCCCTCCCCACACATCTACGCACCTGAGCGCTTGCTGAGAAAACCACTCCTAAGCCTGGGTGGAGGTGGGGGAGAGGGGATGCTGAGCGCCCCCATCCCAAATAACACCTTGGGTTCAAATCCCAGCGCCACCTCCCCAAAATGCATACGCACAAAATGGAAACAGACCTTGTGTTCATGGCTCACACCCATCACCCCAGCTGCTCAGGAGGCTGAGATCTGAGGCTCACAGTTCAAGGATCACAGTCAAGGCGGGAAAGGCCGAGACACTCACCATCAGTGAACTAGCAAAAAGCCAGAGCAGGGCTGTGGCTCAAGTGGAAGAGCACCAGCCTGGAGCAACAAAGCTCAGGGACAGCAGGCCAGGCTCTTGAGTTCAAAGCCCCAGAACCACCACCACCACTACCACCAAATAAACAGGATTCCAGTCTCCGGGAAAAGCCCAAGGCTAGTCAGAAAAATAAATTCAAAGGTCAAATTCATGACATTCAAGCATACACACACCCATGGCGGCGGCCTGCCAGGAACCTTTAATGATGGCCCTCCAGATCAAAGCCACTCTGTGGGGAGTGGAGAAGCCAGTGTAAACCGCAGGGCTCTTCCTTAAACAAGCGACCGGCTGCTGTGCACGGACCAGCTCCGTGGAATTATCCCCCTCCCCCCCAACCCTGCAGCTGTGGGCGAGGAACACGGCCGTGGTCTGGTAAGGAGCCCTCCCGGTTCCATCCTCCAATGAGGACCCTGGATCCCCCTGGATCCCCTGTAGATCCTCTCTAAGACCCCACATCCGGGACAATCGAGTCTGGAAGGCACAGGCTTTTATTTTGAAGACAACAGATTTCACGATTTCTTGGAAGTTGGCAGTGAGGGCTGGGCGCAAATCACGTTTCACCATCAAAACCATGATCCTACACAGCCAGCCCCGGCGGGGAAGCCCGGAGACTCACCCCCAACGAACCGCCAAAAAGCCCGACGTGAAGCTGTGGCTCGAGTGGCAGAGTGCCAGCCCACCTAGGCCCTGAGTTCAAGCCCCAGGGCCGGCGTGCTCACACAAATACCATCTAGTAATGAGAAAACCAGCAGTTCTGCCACCCGGATGGATAAGGAAAGGCTGCTGGCGTACCACAGGACTTTCTTTTTTTTTTTTTTTGGTCGGTTGTGGGACTTGAACTCTGGGCTTGGGCGCTGTCCCTCAGCTCTTCAACTCAAGGAGAGCGCTCTAGCACTTAAGCCACAGCACCACTTCTGGTTTTCTAGTGGCTCATTGGAGATAGGAGTTTCACCAACTTTCCTGCCCGGGCTGGCTTTGAACCTCGATCCTCAGATCTCAGCCTCCTGAGCAGCTGGGATGACAGGCGTGAGCCACCAGCAGCCACGTGATTTTCTTGCTTGGCCATTTCCAGCCCAGAAAAACACAGGCATCAGCTCTGAAGGACAAGGGTCAGGGGTCAGGGATCCACGGTGGAAGTCAGGGGTCACAGAGATCTATGGTGGAGGTTGGGTGTCAGAGGTCCACGGCGGGGGTCAGGGGTCACAGAGGTCAGGGGTCACGGAGGCCCAGCCGGGGCTCTCAGGCCCGCAGCAGCCAGACCTCGTTGCGGCGGCCGTAGGGCTTCATGGGCGGGTCATAGCCGGCACAGAAGTACACGTCACCCAGGCACGTGACCCGGCCCTCCAGGGCCGCCCGCAGCTGGCCAGCGTGCGCCACGTAGTCCGCCTCCTTGGCGTAGCCGCCGAACTGCCTGTGCACACAGCAGAGACAGAGGTGAGCGGGGCCGGGGCTGCGGCCCCATCTGCTCCCTCCTCCAGGGGTCACGTGTACGCGTGCATACACCCCTGGGCCTCGAACTCAGGGCCTGGGCGCTGTCCCTGAGCCTTTTCCCCTCAAGGCTTGGTGCTCTACCACTTGAGCCACAGCTTCCCTTCTGGGTTTTTGGTGGTGCATTGGAGAGAAGAGTCTCAAGGGCAAGCTGGTGCCCAGCCTGCACAGCCACCAAGCACAGATACTGGGGCTTCCCACCAGGGCCGGGGGGGACGGGGGTGGGGGGAAGCCCAGACAGTGGGGCATCCCTCCAGTGCCAGGGCCCGCCCCCAGCTGGGTGGCAACCACTCCACAAACACGCAGGGGGGGGGCAGATGCCAACTGCCTCCTCCAGTCCATGAGCTCCTAAGGCCGAGGGGAGGAAGTGGGGCTGGGGGAGGAAGAGGGGAGAAAGTGGGCCAGGGCTTCAGTGAAGCTGAGCTGGCAGAAGGTGTGTGAGCAGAGGAGGAAGATGCTGGAAGGACCAGCCTGCCCTCCCTCCCCCCTCCTCCCCCTCCCTCAGGAACCATGGATGCACAGAGGATGAGCTCTCTCTTCTGGACCTCCCCCCCCCCAGCTGCCCCTGCACCGCCCCTCCCAGCAGGACTTCCCACCCCATGCTGCAGACGGGGAAACTGAGGCTGGGAGGACCCGCCACACAGGGCTGGACCTCATCAGAACCCCAGGCCCTTCCACCCATGGCCTGCGTTCTGAGGTGTGCAGCGACCCCCAGTGGCCACAGGAGGAACAGTCCTGAGAGGTGAGAATCCAAGCCACAAAGCAGGGAGACCCAGGCCTCGCCCAAGCCTGTGGGCGGGGGACACAGGGGCCCCAGGGATGGAAGCGGGGACTCCCGGGGGTGCTCTGGGGTTCAAGCCCCAGCATGGCCTAAACAGTCCACCAAACCCTTGGCCACAACCCATGCCTCTGCCTTCTACTGCGAGGTGGGCACACGGGTGGGCCCTGAAGATCTGTGTGTGTGTGTGTGTGTGTGTGTGTGTGTGTGTGTGTGTGTCTGTGATGGAGCTTGAACTCAGGGCCTGGGCGCTGTCCCTGAGCTTCTTTCACTCAAGGCTAGCACTCTCCCATTGAGCCACAGTGCCACTCCCGGCTTTTTCTGTGTATGGGGGACTGAGGAATCGAACCCAGGGCTTCCTGCATGCTAGGCGAGCACTCTACCACTGAGCCACCTTCCCAGCCCCAGAGTTTTTTCACTCAAAGCTGACACTCTATCACTTGAGCCACAGCTCCACTTTCGGTTTTCTGGTGGTTCACTGGAGATAAGAGTCTCACAGACTCTCCTGCTTTGAACCGTGATCCTCAGATCTTAGCCTCCTTAGTTGCTGGGATGACAGGTGTGAGCCACCCAGCGCCTGGCTTCTCTGAGCTAATTCAATAATAAAACACAAGGCCAAGGCTGGTGGAGAGGCCCAGGAGGGCTGTGGGGGACCCACGCCCGGCCCCCCAGCACCCTGTCCTTACGTGGAGTAGACAGTGATGCCCTCTCTCTCCTCGATCCTCACCGCCTCGTCGCTCGGGGCCGGCGGGTCACTTTGGAACTGGTTGGGAATCCGGAACCAGACTTTCAGTCTCTTCTGCAGGGAGCCGTCGTCCGTGGGGAAGACAGCAAAAGAGATGGGAACCGTCATCCCCATTCCGATCCCTGGGAACACACAGAAAAGGAGGCGGCCTTCAGGTAAGGCTGGCTCAGGGTGGTGGAGCACTTACTCGTCTTTGTCCTACTGGAACATTTTTAAAAAAAATTAATTTTTTTATTGTGAAAATACTGTACAGAGGGGTTACAATTACATGGGCAAGATAATGAGTACATTTCTTATCAAGCATTGTAGCCTCCTTTGTTTCCCCTTCCCATCCCTTCCCATCCTCCCCCCGTCCCCCCCCACCCGATCCTCCCCGCAACCCCCCCCCCCCACCAAAGTTGTAAAGTTCGTATTCGACATAACGCCTTGTACATCTCATTGTTGCAATGAGTCCACCTGTATCCCTATTTAAAAGATTTGTTTTTCCCCTTCCCCTCCACAAATTATACCAACATCAAATACAGTGAAAGCAGGGGTTATACCGTGGGGGAGAGACATACAAAGCAACAAAGAAATAAACTTATAAATGTGTTAGAAACAATCGCATGAAAGAAAAAAAATTTTGAATACATATCTTAGGGTTCGTTTCCCTAACATCACCTTATCTGACCTTTTCTACTTGACTCAGACATATACTAGATATTGCAAATAAGGGAAACCATGGGACCTACGTTTCTTTGGGCCTGGCTTACTTCACTTAATATAAAATTTTCCAAGTCTTTCCATTTCCTAACAAATGGGGCAATGTCATTCTTTCTGATGGAGGCATAGAATTCCATTGTGTATATATACCACATTTTCTTGATCCATTCATCTACTGAGGGGCATCTGGGTTGGTTCCATATCTTAGCTATAAACATAGTCATGCTGGTAGCTTTAGTGTGGTCTTGTTTGTGATCATTTGGGTAAATGCCTCAAAAGTGGGATTGCTGGGTCATAGGGGAACTCTATGTGGAGTCTTTTGAGGAACCTCCATACTACTTTCCAAAGTGGTTAACAAGTTTACACTCCCACCAACAATGCAGTAAGGTATAATTTATGCTTTTTTTTTTTTTTTTGTCAGTCATGGGCTTGAACTTTGGGCTTGAGCACTGTCCCTCAGCTCTTCAGCTCAAGGCTAGTGTTCTACCACTTGAGCTACAGCGCCACTTCTCTACCGGAACATTTTTATTTAAATCACGGCAGCACTGGGTTTGACTTGGGGCCTCATGCGGGCAGGGCAAGGGCTCTGACACTTTTTTTTTTTTTTTTGGTCGGTTGTGGAGCTTGAACTCTGGGCCTGGGCGCTGTCCCTGCGCTCTTCAGCTCAAGGTGAGCACTCTACCATTTGAGCTACAGCGTCACTTCCAGTTTTCTGGTAGTTTATTGGAGATAAGAGTTTCATGGAAAATAAAAATAAAATGAGTGATTACAGAAAAAAAAAAAAAAAAAAAAAAAAGAGTTTCATGGACTTTCCTGCCCAGGTTGGCTTTGAACCCCAGATCCTCAGATCTCAACTTTCTGAGTAGCTAGGATTACAGGCGTGAGCCACCAGCGCCCAGCTGGCTCTGACCAGCCCCTTGGGTGCTACAGGGTCCCCCTCTCCCTGCCTGGACAGCCTCAGACACCAATCCTCCTACTTGGGCCTCTCACAGAAGGGATCCACCCCCACCTGCTTGTTTGTCGAGTTGGGGGGTCTCACCAACTTTGCCCTGTCCTCTCCAACTCTCAAGTAGCTGGGATTACAGGCATGTGTCACCGCGGCACTCTGCCCCATGGTTTTATATATATATACACACACACATATATATGTATATATACATATATATTTTAATGAAATTACAAAATTTTAAGCGTGCATGTGCATGCATGCTTGCGAGACACACACACACACACACACACACACACACACACACACACACACACACACAATCTACAGTTACTGAGTGCTGGTGGCTCCCGCCTGTCATCCCAGCTACTCAGGAGGCTGAGATCTGAGGATCGCAGTTCAAAGCCAGCCATGGGCAGGAAAGTCTGTGAGACTCTTATGTCCAATAAACTACTCAGAAAAAGCTGGAAGTCGTGCCGTGGCTCAAGTGGTGGAGCGCCAGCCTTGAGCACAGAGAGGCTCAGGGACAGCGCCCAGGCCCAGGACTGGCAAAATAAACATCTACAGCTGAGCCACATGCAAATGCCTGCTGTATTTGCACAGAAGGTGGCAGCAGTGACACTTTGCTCACTGGCTGGCGATCTACCAACTGAGTCACGCCTCCAACTCCCATGTTTCCCATTGAAGGGATGTCCTGGCTCCTTTAGACCTTGCTCGGGCTTGGGTCCCCGGCCACGGCCTGACAGTGCTCTCTTGTCCCCCACCTCCATGTCTCCTGGAGAGGCCACCCCCCCCAGCCTCACCCCTGCGCCCCCCCGGGCAGGAAGTGAGACCCCATCCTACAAATAACGGGTGACAAGCAAACACCCATCAGGGTGAAGAGCGGCCGCCGCGGAGCTTCGTAGATGGGGTGCAGGAAGGAGGTGGGATTCAGGAACGGGGAGTTCCAGCTGCCTTGGTATGAGATGGGGCGGAACTCGACCCTGAGACCTGCCCTGTCCTCTGGGGGTAAGGGGGTCCCCAGGTACTCACCCCGGTCATTGGAGCCGCCCACATACTTCATGACCTTAGGCATGGCCTCCCGGAGTGCCTCGTCCACCGACTTCTCCGTCACCTCCACCGTGGCGAACTTCCCGCCTTCGCAGGCCCGCTCCTCATAGGACAGCTCCTCCTGGAGAAGGGGAGCCACCATGGGAGAGAAGGGGTGAAGGCCTGTCCACTGGGAGGCTGGGCTTTGCAGGCAGCAATCTGCCCGTGGATCCGATCGCAAACCAGCTCCTCCTTAGCTGGGGAGGTGGCTCAATGGTAGAGTGCTTAACTAGCCTGCAAGCCCCGGGTTCAAGTCCTCAGTACCACACACAGAGGAAAAAGCCAGAAGTGGCGCTGTGAGAGTAGAGGGGTAGAGCCCTAGCCTTGAGCTGAAGAACTCAAGGACAATGCCCAGGCCCTGAGTTCAAGCCTTACAACAGACAGGAAAAAAAAAAAAAAGAAAAAGAAAAGAAAAGAAAAAGAAAGCCAGCTCCTCCCTCAAGTAGCCAGCTGTGTCTCTGGGCAGACTTCCTCTCATCCTGGAAAGAATCTCAGGTCCCAAACCCCTGTAGTCCTTAGCAGATGGACAGTGCTCGGTGTTCAGGCCTCGGTGCCTGCTCCCTGGCTAGGGACAGGGCTGGACGGGTGGAGAGGGGCAGGGCTGATAGGAAATGCCAGTAGTCTTATCAAACTGGCCCAGGTTGTGCAAATACGTGCAAACTAACACGGCCAGGGGGTGGATTCTGCTCCATGTGAGGTCAGGCTCCCCGGTTCCTCCCTAAAAGTGAGTGTTCAAGGCACTGCTTCCCCCTCTGGGGAGGAGAGATGGGGTGAGCTGGCTGGGGTGTCAAGGAACTCCAGATAAGCTGACAGCAGCTGCTGGCTCAGCAGGACGAGGGTCAGTGCGAGCCGGACGCAACAGGCTTCGGAAACCCACAGGCCGGCCCACCGCCCCGGGTGACCCTGTCGTGGAAGCCTGACCTTCCGCAGGCCATCTCCCACCCGCACCATGGCCTGGGGCTCACGCCTGGAGTCCAGGCGTCTGGGAGGTGGGGTCCAGGCTGGGGTCAGCGCCCGCCTCGCCTTGGGTGAGGGGCGCATGGAAGTGGGCAGCGCTGGACAGGGTAGTGGCCCCTGCCCCACCCCGCACCCGAGCCCTGCACCCCACACCCTTGGCCCGGGCTCCCGCTCATCATTTGGCGACCACGTGACCCGGAGAGCGGGGGCGATGCAGGGCCCCAGGCCCCCCAACTCTTCCTGCCCGCCCCCTCCCTGCCCTCCAGGCCCAGGGCACACGTTTCGGGGTTTGCCGCCCCTCGCGGACCGACCTTGCTTCCCGTGCTCAGGACCTGCCACGGCCACGTCTCCACGCTCCCGAACAGCGAGTTCCGGATGAGGCCCAACATGTCGCCGCAGGACGCGGGCGTGGGGCGGGCCCGGGGTCTGCAGAGCTCTGAGCGGCCTCGGCGGCGGGGAACGGGGGCTGCCTCGGAGACCACGCCCTCGCATGGGCGGGGCCTGAACCGGGGGCGTGGCATCCGGTGGGTCCTCTCACCCGAGAGGCTCAGAGAGGTGGTAGAGGCGTGGCTTCTGTAGGCTCCGCCCACCGGAGCATCCCTTTGGGAAGTGGCAGAGGCGGAAGCTCTCGGTGCAGCGGGGCGGGGCCTCCTTAGGCTCCGCTCACCGCAGAGGGAGCGCCGAGGCGGAAGCTCTTGGAGGGGCTGGGGCGGGGCCAGATAAAGCTCCGCCCACCGAGGGCGTGGCCGAGCGGGGCCGGCCCCGCCCCTAGCCCGGTCGGGACCGTGGGAAGTCTGACCAGCGCCCCGCCGCCTGGGGCTTGAACTGGGGATTCTGGGCGCAGTCCACCCGAGCGCCCGGCCCAGCCGCTCCAGGAGAACGCGTCTGCAGCCGGAGCCGCTGGAGGCGGGCTCCCGCGAGTCTCCAGGCCTGGGGAATAAAGACTGTTATGCAACGGTGTTCCCGGCCAGGAGGGGTTTCCGGGGTCTGACCGCGCGACCCCGGAGCCGGGCCGGGCCGCCCGCCAATCAGACACGGCCTCGTTCCCAGAAGCGCGGCCCCCGCCCCGGGTGCGTTGCGCCGTCGAGGGAAAGGGAGGGGAGGAGGGCCGGGAGGCGGCGCGCATCTTCTTGGAAGGAGCCGCTCCGTCCGTGCAACCCGGGGATCCCTCCCACCCGGCCGGGGGAAGTCAAGTCCGCGCGGAGACTCGCAGCGGACCCGGGCAGGGTCCTGCGCTCCCGCTCCCGGGCTCGCAGACGCAGGAAACCCGCACGGCCGCGTTCATCACCGCGCCGAGCACGGCAGCGGACCGGCCAGCCGCCGGGCACAGACTCGGGGGCCATCCCGGCGACTCAGGAGGCTGCGATCTGAGGATCGAGGTGGAGACCAGCCCAGGAGCGGAAAGCCCGTGAGGCTTATTTATAGTCGCGGGGGGGCGGGGGCAGGGAGGGAACAAGCTGGAACGGAAGGCAAGTCTCCAGCGGTACAGCACCAGTCATGAAAGCAAAAGCGGACTGGCACAAAAGCAAAAAACACCTAAAAAGCCAATGCAGGTCTCTGGCTACAGAGTCTCCCCCCACCCCCCAGTACCTGCCTGCACCTGCTAGCCCCAAGGCGGCCTCTCCGTAGGCCCCGCCCCGCCCGACCAGGCCACGCCCTCAAGACCACGCCCGCCCCGTGAGGCTTGGCCCTCTTCCCTCGAGGCCCTGCCTCAGGAAACTCGGCCCCGCCCCTAAAAGTCCTGCCTCAGATAGCTCGGCCCCTCCCATCTCTCCTGGCCCCGCCCCTCCTCCCCCTCCTGGCCCTGCCCCACGCGGCTCGGCCCCGCCCCTCCCATCCCTCCTGGCCCTGCCCCACGCGGCTCGGCCCCGCCCCTCCCATCCCTCCTGGCCACCCCACGTGGCTAGGCCCCGCCCCCATACCCCTAGCTTGTCCGTGCGGCTTGGCCACGCCCCTCCATCCCTCCTGGCTCCACCCTGTGCGGCTCGGCCCCACCCCACCCATCCTTTCTGGCTCCGCCCCGTGCGGCTCAGCCCCGCCCCTCCCATCCTCCTTGGCTCCGCCCCGTGCGGCTCGGCCCCGCCCCGCGCAGCTCTGCCCCACGCCTCCCATCTCTCCTGACTCCGCCCCACGAGGCCCCGCCCCGCGCGGGCTCTGTCTCCCGCGGCGCGCGCAGGCGCACCGGGGCCTCCACCATGGCGACGGTGCTGTCCCGGGCGCTCAAGCTGCCGGGTAAGCAAGGGTCGCCGCGCGGCGCCTCCCGCCCCGCCGGGCCTGGGCGCCGGCCCACGCCCCACCGGGCCGGGGCGGCGAGGACCCGCGCGGGGGGCGCGGGGCGGGGCGGGACCGGCGGCGGTGGGCCCGGGGTGATGGCGGCGGCGCTGTCAGTGACGACGGCCGGGCCGGCGTGTCATCGCCGGGCCCCGCGGCCGCGGAGCAGCGCCGGGCCCAGCCTGCTCCGCGCTGCCCGGGAACCCGATGGACCCGGCCGGCCCGAGCGCCGAGGTGCTGGGGCGGGAGGGGACGGACCGGCGCCCGTGCCCGATCGATCAGACACCGTGTCTGATCAGTCAGGGTGACAGGATCGACACCTGTGCTCAGGGCTGGGTGACATGATCCACACCTGTGCTCAGAGCTGGATGACATGATCCACACCTGTGCCAGGGCTGGGTGACAGGATCCACACCTGTGCCCATGATGGGTGACATAATGGACACCTGTGCCAGGGCTGGGTGACATGATCCACACCTGTGCCCATGATGGGTGACATAATGGACACCTGTGCTCAGAGCTGGATGACATGATCCACACCTGTGCCTGTGATGGGTGACATGATGGACATCTGTGCTCAGGGCTGGGTGACAGGATCCACACCTGTGCCCATGATGGGTGACATAATGGACACCTGTGCTCAGAGCTGGGTGACAGGATCCACACCTGTGCCCAGAGCTGGATGACATGATCCACACCTGTGCCAGGGCTGGGTGACATGATCCACACCTGTGTTCAGAGCTGGGTGACATGATCCACACCTGTGCCCGTGATGGGTGACATGATCCACACCTGTGCCCGTGATGGGTGACATGATCCACACCTGTGCCCGTGATGGGTGACATGATCCACACCTGTGCCCGTGATGGGTGACATGATCCACACCTGTGCCTGTGATGGGTGACATGATCCACACCTGTGCTCAGAGCTGGATGACATGATCCACACCTGTGCCAGGGCTGGGTGACATGATCCACACCTGTGCCCGTGATGGGTGACATGATCCACACCTGTGCTCAGGGATGGGTGACATGATGGACACCTGTGCTCAGAGCTGGGTGACATGATGGACACCTGTGTTCAGGGCTGGGTGACATGATCCACACCTGTGCCCATGATGGGTGACATGATCCACACCTGTGCCGGTGATGGGTGACATGATGGACACCTGGGCTTTGGGCAAGTGTGCCCGCTGTGTCCAGGAGGCGGCAGCTCCAGGTTCTCTCTGTCCTTTTATCTTTCTGTCTCTCCTCTCTTTTTCCTGTCTGTCTTTGTGTGTGTGTGTGTGTGTGTCTCTGTCTCTGTCTCTGTGTGTCCGTCTCTGTCTCTGTTGTGTGTCTCTGTCTCTGTTATGTGTCTCTCTCTCACCTTCACCTAAAACTTCCCTGGCAGGTTCTCTGCTGCATTCCATGAAGAGCGTATTTCTTCTGCCCAGGTAGATTCTAAACGCTAAGGCTGTGGAAAGATTCGGGGTTCTATCAAAATCCCCTTTTTTCCAACATCCCCTCATAAGCATTTGTTTTGCAGATGGCTGTAAAATGGGGAGCAGTGGGGAGGGCTGGCGGGTCTGGCTGAACCTGGCCGGAGCCTGGGGACTGGACACCGCGGGCTGGCGCTGCCTGGCCCTGGGCCGACATGAATTTGAGTTCCTGTTACCAGGCCTCATGGCTCCGGCCAGGTTTCTTTTTCCTCATGGGCTCATTAGAACTTTCAAAGAACATTGATGCTATCTGTCTTCAGAGGTTTGTTTGGAAATGAGGTTAAGAGCTGGAGGTTGCTTTCCTTTGAGAGGAGGAGCAGCATTGGGCCTCCACGGCTGGCCTCCATGGTCGGCCTCCACGGTGGGCCCTCCACGGCGGGCCTCCACAGCAGGCCTCAGAGTCAGGCAGTAGCTCCTCACAGGGGCCTTGAAATGTCCCTTATGTTTATCTTTCCTTCCTTCCTTCCTTCCTTCCTTCCTTCCTTCCTTCCTTCCTTCCTTCCTTCCTTCCTTCCTTCCTTCCTTCTTTCCTTCTTTCCTTCCTTCTCTCTCTTTCTCTTTCTTTTTTCCTTTTAAAACTATTCCTTTCAGCTTTAAGGGTGATTTCTCTGAGAATAAAACCACAGGATTTGTGTGTGTGTGTGTGTGTGTGTGTGTGTGTGTGTGTGCGCGCGCGCGCATGCTTGCATGTGCCGGTCCCGGGGCTTGAACTCCGGACCTGTGCATTGTCCTTGACTTTTTTCTCTCAAGGCTGGCTCTCTATCACGTAAGCCACAGCTCCACCTTTGACTTTCAGTGGTTCATCAGAAATTAAGAGCTTTTCAACCATGATCTCAGCCTCTGGAGTAGCCGGGACTACAGGCGTGAGCCGCTGGCGCCTGGCAGGAGACTCTGCCTTTGGGCTGTGATGAAGGGTGAATGTGTTCACCCTGAGTTCTCTTGTGGGCACACAGTGGGGGCTGTGGAGGGGTTGGCGCGTGGCCTCCTGGCCCGGGATTGTCTTCTCTACCTCTCTTCTCTAGGCCTTTCTCTTTGTTTCTCTCTCCCCCTCTCTCCCTCCCCCCCCCCCTTTTGTTCCCCAGTCCTGGGGCTTGAACTCAGGGCCTGGGTGCTGTCCCTGGCTTCTTTAGCTCCAGGCTAGCACTCTACCACTTGAGCCACAGTGCCACTTCTGGCTTTTTCTGTGTATGTGGTACTGAGGAATCGAACCCGGGGCTTCGTGCATGCTAGGTGAGCGCTCTACCACTGAGCCACCTTCCCGGCCAGGCCTTTCTCTTGCAAATTCACTTGTTATCTTTCCTGTCTGGGAGAAGCTGCATTCGTGCAGGTACGGATGCCCCTGTGGCGGGCTGTGGGGTACCCGGGTCACCGAGTGCGGTGAGCTCATCCAGCCCGGTCTCTGCTTCGCTGAGAAGGGAGGAGAGATCCGGCTAGGAGCAGGCCTCCCAGTGTCCTCTGTCATGATAGTGCGATGCTAGAACATTCTCTACCACCCCACGCACCCCACTGCATGTTTGTTTAGAGCTGAAAAAGAGACAAAGGGATGGCCGGATGAACTTCTGACAAGTGGGCCATTGTGATCTCCGAGAACCATGTCATTTACAAGAGTGACAGCTTCAGGATAGGTTCAATCCAGCAGCAGCCTGGTGATGAGACTCAGCTAGCCCGAGCTTGGGGTGCTAGGGGTGCTAGGAGTGGTCCTCAGGAGCCAGGACCCTTTCCTGAGCTGGGGTTGGAAAGAACCGGGCCCTGACCACACTGGGAAGTTAATCAGTAACTCAGGGTAACAATAGGGCCTCCTTGAAGCCTGTGGCCCGGCTTATCTCTTAGGTATATATTTTTCTTGAGGCCATTTTAAAGTTTGAAGGTCAAACATGCCTGGGGCTCTTAGAGCTCAGAGTTATTGTTGTGGTTTGTTTTACTACTTGAGTTGAGATTAGGGATTATGATTATATACTGTTTCTCTCTCTCTCTCCCTCTCCTCACTCTCTCTCACTCTCTCCCTCTGGCTCTCTTCCCTTTCCCCTCCCCTTCTCAAAGACATTTAATTTTGTCTTTTTTGTTTTTGTAAGTCCTGGGGCTTGAACTCAGGGCCTGGACGCTGTCCCTGAGCTCTTTCACTCAAGGCTGATGCTCTACCACTTGAGCCACAGCTCCACTTCCAGTTTTCTGGTGGTTTATTGGAGATCAGAGTCTCACGGACTTTCCTGCCCTGGCTGGCTTTGAACCATGATCCTCAGATCTCAGTCTCCTGAGGAGCTGGGGTGACAGGCGGGAGCCATTAGCACCTGACTCTGATTTTTTTTAAAAGGATGAAGATGTATTTCGTGTGTGTGTGTGTGTGTGTGTGTGTGTGTGTGTGTGTGTGTGTGTTGCTGGGCTACATCCTGGGGCCTGGGGCATCCCTCCCTGGCCCCCGGCCTTGGGGCTGGCATGTGGGGTGCACCAGTGACCCCCGCCTGGCCTTGCAGGCAAGAAGAGCCCGGACCTGGGGGAGTATGACCCGCTCACGCAGGCTGACAGCGACGAGAGCGAGGATGACCTGGTGCTGGCCACGCCGCAGAAGAATGGGGGCGTGAAGAACGGCCAGGGCCCCCGGGGAGAGGCCCCCGACTCGGATGTGGAGGGCGTGGGGCCCGCCCCACCCCGTGCCCCCGAGGCTGGCGCCCAGGGCTTCCCGGCCGAGCCCCCCGGGGGCCTGGAGCCCAAGGTGGCTGGCTCCGTGGCTGCCTGCGTGCGCACGGCGGTCTTCCTGCTCACCCTGCTCCTGTCCATGGTGCTCGTGCTGCTGTGCGCTTTCCTCATCCCCTGCCCGCCGCGAGACCTGCACAGCACCTGGATCCGACGCCTGGCCGCCGGTGCAGGTGAGCTCCGGGGCGGGGGGCACAGGTGAGCCCCGAGATGTGTGCCTGGCCATGGGCACAGGTGAGCACCGAGACGCATGCCTGCCTGCGGGCGCAGGTGAGCCCCGAGTCACATGCCTGGCCATGGGCCCAGGTGAGCCCCGAGTCGCATGCCTGGCCATGGGCGCAGGTGAGCACCGAGACACATGCCTGCCCGCGGGCTCAGGTGAGCCCCGAGACTCAGACCTGCCCGTGGGTGCAGGTGACCTCAGGGGCACAGGCACAGATGAGCCCTGAGTCGCATGCCTGGCCATGGGTGCAAGTAAGCCCCGAGACTCACCTGCCCATGGGTGCAGGTGAGCTCTGGGGTGTGGGGCACAGGTGAGCCCCAAGATGGATGCCTGGCCGTGGGCTCAGGTGAGCCCCGAGATGCATGCTGGGTCCCAGGTCTTAGGCAGATGCTGGTGGGACAGGCCGAGTGTGGTGGGATGGTCTTCAGAGGAAGGCAGCTTCGAATCCCCGGGCTGCACCCGTGCCCAGGGCCCTTGGTGGACCCCAGGCCAGACCTCATGTCAGCTCCAAAATAATTCCGTCTCGCCTTTCTCGCCCAGAGGGGGGTGGCTGGGTGCCGTGACTCAGTCTCCCGGGATGCAGGGTTGTGGGTTCCGCCTCAGCTCACCGAGAAACTCACCAGGCCGTTCCCACACCCCCCCCCCCCAGACCATCTCGGGAAGAAGGGCATCATGTCTGCCCCTTCCTCCACTGGGGGACGGCACTTGGATCCCCGGTTCTCTGATCCTCCCCCTCCTCCCCCTTCCTGAGGCAAATTGAAGTCACAGGTGTGGCTGCAGCTGTGGGTGGACAGGGAGTCTTCCAAACATCATCTTACTATGTTTTCTTTTGCTCACACTGGCCTCAAATGACGGTCCTCACAATCAGCCTCCCGAGAGCGAGGGTTACAGCGTGTGGGACCAATGCCTAGCCAGTTTGATTTGATTGATTGATTGATTGATTTCTGTGCCGGTCCTGGGGCTTGAACCCGAGACCTGGGCGCCGTCCCTGAGCTCTTTCACTCAAAGCTGGCGCTCTACCACTTGAGCCACAGCGCCACTTCAGCCTTTGGCCCTCCACCCAGGGTCTCCCGCTCCTCAGGGAACGTGGGGTGGATTCTGGGGAGCAGGGTGGGGTGCGCCCCGCCTGTCCTCTAGGTCCTGGGGTGCTGAAGTCCCCCCCTCACCCCACCCCAGCGGCTGCCCGGGACTTTGCTCAGGCCCTTCTTCCCTTGTGTGTGCTCAGGAGGGGACCTGGCTCCTCTGGACCTGGCCGACGTGAACGGGGACGGCCTGCGGGACGTGCTGCTGGCCCTGGTGAGGCCCGGGAACCGCAGCGCGGGAGGTAAGAGCGGCGCCCAGGCCCCGAGTTCAAGCCCCCCCCCCCCAACGCATGCGCATACGCACACCCAGCTCGGACAGGGGCCTGAGGCCGGCCTGGGCACACAGTCCTTGCCCAGCCCCCCTCCCCTCCCCTCCCCTCCCCTCCCCTCCCCTCCCCTCCCCTCCTCTCCCTCCCCCCTCCTTCCCTGTCTCCTCCTTGTTTTCTTTTCTTTTTTTAGTGATTCTAGGATTTGAACTCAGGACTTGCTCCTCTCTCTCCCTCCTCCCCGTTTCTCACCCACCGTGCCCCTTGTTCCCAGGTGGCCCGGGCTCCGGCCCCCGTGCTCATCTGCTGTGCCTGTCCGGCATGAACGGCAGCACGCTGTGGTCCACGCCCCTCCCGGAGGAGGCCCAGCACGTGGCTTGCGTGGACCTGGAGCCGGGGCGCGGGGCCGAGGCGCTCTGCCTGGTGACGGGATCGCGCCGCGCGCTGGGGGCCTACAGGGCCTCGTCAGGTAAGATCAGAGGTTGCTCCAGCCTGTTTGGCACAAAGATGGCGCTAGGCCGAGTTCTCCGGGCAGGAACAGCCCGGGGCCCCTTGGCTGCAAATCCTGGATGGAAGACAAAGAGCCTGCCCGGGGCTGGCATGGCCGCGAAACCTCAGGCCAGGGGAGGGGGGCCGGGGCCTGTGGCGGCTGCTGGTGGCTTCACATGGCCGAGCGCCGCGGCCCAGGCCTGCGATCCCAGGGACTGGGAGGCCCAGGGGAGGAGTATGGTGGTTGGAGGCCGGCCTCCACGCTGGGCCTCATCTGAGATGTGACTGAATCTGGGAAGGCCAGGGCTGGGGCTCAGCTCTCTGCAGGGGAACTGGCGCAGGGGCCGAGGGGAGGGGGTCCTCAGCCCCCCCTCTCTCCCTCCTCCCCCCCCCCGCAGGTGAGGCCGTGTGGACGCTCCGTCCTGAGCACCTGGCCAATGGCACCCTGGCAGCGCCCGCGGTGCTCCTGCCGGACCTGGACGGGGACGGCGCCCGGGACCTGCTGCTGCTGGCCGTGGGGGACGCGCAGGTTCGGCCCTTGTGTGTGTGTGTGTGTGTGGGGGGGTCGGCCACTTCCAGGGGCGCTGCCCCTCCACACGCGGCCGGCCTGCCATCTGCCAGGCCCTGGCCCCGGGTGACTGCCCCACCGCGCTGTGCAGGCCTCTGCACGCCGCCTGGCCTCCGTTCCGGGGCCTCCAGGCCTCCCACCTGCCAGCGCCGGCCGCCAGCACGCGCGGCTCCGTGCTGCCGCCGGCCCACTCGACCTCCTCCTGCCCTCAGCCCGACCTGTGCTTTCTGCTGGTCTCCGGCCGCGCGGGGACCCCCGTGGGGCGCGCCGTGCGCTACGATGGTGTGGGGGTGGGCAACCTCATCGGCCCCCAGCTCTACACCACCGCCAGCGGGGCCGTCTACGTGCTGTTCGGCTTCGGTAAGCGGCCCGGCCAGGCAGGGGGGACAGGACGGGGCGATGGGGGTGGGGGGGGAATGTGAGGCCATGGGTGACACTGGCCTCCCTTCCTCAGCCTCCTGTCTCCTGACCTCCCTTCCTCAG